>NC_136073.1:132573122-132598122 GCF_964261635.1 Lissotriton helveticus | reverse complement strand
GTATATACTGTGCTAACTTAAGTATTTTCGTAAGAGTTTTGTTGTGTGCCTAGCACCCTGTCCTCATAAAGAGTACAGGGCTGTTGTGATTCTAATAAATACACTGTTTATTTTCATAACACTTGTGTGGTGTCCTTTCACTGGGTGTTCAAGGGGTAATGTGATGGTAAAACAGCTGGCTTAACACGCCCTCTAGAGTCTTAGCCTTAGACTGCTCGTATCCATGCTACTAGGATAGCTGGTCTATAAGGTTGACTTACAACCAATCATCAATAAGGGTTGTTTTCACTGATATATAGTGATCACTAGAATAGTGAACACTGCACATCAGGCCAACTTCTCACATTGGTGGCAGCGGTGGGATTTGAGCTTGCTGTTGTTTTACCACACATATCCTAAGAATATCTTGTGAAAGATCACATAAGTACTAAAGGTACATATAACTTAGCTTAGAATACTCTGAGTTCTACTGAACCAGCTGTTGTAGCTCCTAGGGCCTAGCACACCCTAAACTACAACTCTAGCAAGGGATCAGTAGGCAAACATATAGTGTAGGTAAGTGCACCACTTACACCTCACTAGAAAAGCATGTCTAACCATGGAGAGTCCACTGAGACTCCCCTGGTGAGTGTTGACCCTCCACAGGTCACTTCAAGATATGCAGCTCTCAGTTTCCAGGAGATGAGACAAGTCTGTACCTCCAGGAAACTGAAGCAGGGGTCTAACCCCACCATTCCCTTTCTGATAGGTCTCTTAGAGACATATGATGCCAGAAAGATTTCTCAGTTACATGAGAATATGCCAGCCTTAGAGGGAACCTCTGGGGATCCAGACCTCCCCAACACTGCTGCTGCAGTTGAGGAGGAGGATCAAGAGGAACTCTCTGGGGATGAGGTAGACAAAGGTCTTGAGGTAGTCAGAAGGCTAACTAGGGCCATCTTAGACTTACTTGGGCTAGGATCTGGGGGACCCCCAGTACTAACCCGAAGTGGGCCTAACCTTGGAGTTAGGAGAGATAGATCTCTTTCTAGGGACTCCAATAGATCTCTGCACTCTAATGCCTCTTCCCAGAGGAGGAGGAACTCTCCACAGAGGAGAGTGACTTCCCCTCAGAGAATAGAGCATGAAGCTAGAATGAGACAGGCTGCTCTGAGGATTGAAAGGGAAGAACTTGCCCTGGCCAAAGAAAAGCTTGCCTTTGCTAGAGAGCAGCAGATGAGTGGGCTAGCTCCCACTGGTGGCAGCAATCTCCCAAGAGATAGACAGAAGGGTTTAGATACTAAACACCTGACTAAGATAGTGCCCCCCTTTAAACAAGGGGATGACATCCAGAAATGGATGGCTGCTTTGGAGAGGGCCTGCACTGTGCAGTGCATTCCCCGAAGTCAGTGGGCAGCTATACTGTGGCTCTCCTTTGATGGTAAAGGTAGAGATAAGCTCCTCACTACAAGAGTGGAGGATGCTAATGATTACCAGGTCCTGAAAAATGCACTGGTTGATGGGTTTGGTTTAACCACTGAGCAGTACAGGTTGCTGTTCAGAGACACCCAGAAAACTCAGTCTCAGGACGGGTCTGACTTTGTGGATTGTGCCACTAAGGCTTTGGAGGGCTGGTTGCTGGGTAGCAAGGTTACAGATTACACATGATTGTATAATCTTATGATGAGAGAACACATTTTAAACAATTGTCAGAACCAGTTGTTGCACCAGCACCTTGTTGATTCAGATCTGACCTCTCCCCAAGAATTGGGAAAGAAGGCAGACAAATGGGTCAGGACAAGGATCAAGCAGAACCAGAACCAGAACCAGGGTGGTCAGAAGAAAGCAGACCAGAAGGGTAATGTTAAGAGTGACCAAAATGACCAGAAGTCTTCACCAGGTCCCCAACAAACCAAAGAGGGTGGGGGTCAGGCTTCCCAGGAGAAGAAGACTCAAGAAGGCCAGTCAAAAAGGTGGTGCCAGTACTGTAAAAGTAAGTCTCACTGGTTTAGTGAGTGCACCAAAAGAGGAGGACAAACTCCTGCCACTACAGCCCCTAAGGCAACTGCACCCCCTAGTACAGTCAGTAGTGGTAGTGTACCTCCCAAGGCATTAGTTGGGTTAACCTTGGGAACTGAGGGGTCTGACAACTTAGTTGGCACACTCACTCAGGCTGTCCTTGTCTGTACAGGGGATATGGATCTATCCCCTGATATAAGTCCCAATACTTTGGGCAAATACAGGCAGACACCTTTGATTAATGGCAAAATGGCTCAGGCCTATAGGGACACTTGTGCCAGTGTCACCATGGTGACACCTAACTTTGTGGACCCTGGACAGATCATGCCAGGTACAGATTTCCTGGTGACCAATGCTAGCAACGTCACTACCAGTCATAGTATGGCGATTGTGGCTTTCTCCTGGGGTGGAGTGAAGGGTCAAAAGAAAGTTGTAGTCAGTTCAGACCTCCCAGTTGATTGTTTGTTGGGCAATGATTTGGAGTCATCACTATGGTCAGAAGTGGAGCAGAGGACTCACATGGAAATGTTAGGCTTGCCAGCACATGTGCTTGCTGTGACTAGGTCACAGGCCAGAAGATGCCCCACTGAACAGGTGCTGGATCCTGAAAGTATGGACCAGACACCTTCCAAGAAGAAGAGCAGTAGGGTTAAGGCTTTGCCTTCCCCCTTGCCCCAGGTTGAGGATCAAGTCTCTGAGGAGGCTGATCTGAGAGAACTGAGGGAAACTGAGCCTAAAGAGCTTGAACTTGATCAAGTTGAGTTTCTGGGCTCAGGGGGACCCTCCAGAGCAGACCTGGGGAAGGCACAGTTAGACTGCCCTTCCCTTGAACCCCTCAGACAGCAGGCTGCTGCTGAGGCTGCAGGGAATGCCACAGGTGCCCACAGGGTATACTGGGAAGATGGACTCCTGTACTCTGAGTCAAGAGACCCCAAGCCTGGTGCAACCAGGAGGCTGGTCATCCCCTTGTCTCTGAGAGGTTTCCTTCTCACCTTGGCCCATGAGATTCCCCTTGCAGGTCATTTAGGTCAGACAAAGACATGGGACAGGCTTGTCTCACACTTTCACTGGCCCCACATGAATTAGAATACCAAGGAGTTTTGTCGCTCCTGTGTCACTTGCCAAGCCAGTGGTAAGTCAGGTGGCACCACAAAGGCCCCCCTCATACCACTACCTGTGGTGGGGGTTCCCTTTGAAAGAGTGGGGATTGACATTGTTGGTCCAATGGAACCCCAGACAGCATCAGGGCACAAGTTTATACTGGTGGTGGTGAACCATGCCACCAGGTATCCTGAAGCTATTCCCCTTAGGACCACTACAGCACCTGTAGTGGCAAGGGCCCTAGTTGGAGTGTTCTCCAGAGTGGGTTTCCCTAAGGAGGTCGTTTCTGACAGAGGTACAAACTTCATGTCAGGATATCTGACTGCAATGTGGAAGGAGTGTGGTGTGGACTACAAGTTCACCACACCCTATCACCCACAATGCAATGGGCTTGTTGAGAGATTCAACAGGACCCTCAAAGGGATGATTCATGGGCTACCTGAAACTCTTAGGAGAAGATGGGATGTCCTGATCCCCTGCCTCTTGTTTGCTTACAGAGAGGTCCCACAGAAGGGGGTTGTCTACAGCCCCTTTGAGCTTCTGTATGGGCATCCTGTAAGAGGACCCCTGTGTTTGGTGAAGGAAGGATGGGAGAGACCTCTCAAAAAGCCTGCAACCAACATAGTGGACTATGTACTTGGTCTCCGCTCCAGGATGGCTGAGTATATGGAAAAGGCATCTAAAAACCTGGAGGCCAGCCAAGAATTTCAAAAAGCTTGGCATGACCAAAAGGCTGTTCTGACTGTGTACCAGCCAGGACAGAAGGTGTGGGTGCTGGAGCCAGTGGCCCCAGCAGCTCTGAAAGACAAGTGGTCTGGGCCCCACACCATCATTGAGCAAAAGGGAGAGGTTACCTACTTGGTGGACCTTGGAACTCCCAGGAGCCCTCTCAGAGTGCTCCATGTACACAGGCTCAAGGCATATGTTGACAGGAAGGACATGAGCTTGCTCATGGCCACAGATGAGGGACAGGAGGAAGAGAGTGACCCTCTCCCAGACCTGCTCACTCAGAACCCTGATGATGGATCAGTAGATGGTGTTGTTTTTTGTGGCAGCCTCACTGAACATCAGCAACAGGATTGCAGGCAAGTTCTGCAATCCTTCAGACATATGTTCTCTCTGACACCCAGCCAAACTGATTGGTGTACCCATGATGTTGACACTGGAGACAGTCTGCCTGTCAAGAGTAAAATCTACAGACTGCCTGATCATGTTAGAGACTGCATCAAAACAGAAGTGCAGAAAATGTTGGAGCTGGGAGTCATTGAGCCCTCAGATAGCCCTTGGGCTAGCCCAGTAGTTCTAGTGCCAAAGCCTCACACCCAGGGTGGTAAGAAAGAGATGAGGTTTTGCGTAGACTACAGAGGCCTCAATGCAGTCACTAAGACTGATGCCCACCCAATACCAAGAGCAGATGAACTTATAGATAAATTGGCTTCTGCCAACTTCTTAAGTACATTTGATTTGACAGCTGGGTATTGGCAAATCAGGTTAGCTGAGGAGGCCAAACCCAAGACAGCATTTTCTACCCCTGGTGGGCATTATCAGTTTGTGGTAATGCCCTTTGGTCTGAAAAATGCACCTGCCACCTTCCAAAGGTTGGTGAATCAAGTCCTCACTGGGCTGGATGACTTCTGTGCAGCATATCTTGACGATATTGCTGTCTTTAGCTCCACCTGGGAGGATCACCTGGTCCACCTGAGGAAAGTGTTAGAGGCTCTGCAAAAGGCAGGCCTCACTATCAAGGCCACTAAGTGCCAGATAGGGCAGACACAGGTTGTATACCTGGGCCACCTTGTAGGTGGAGGCCAGGTTCAGCCACTGGAGAGTAAGATACAGGCCATCAAGGACTGGACTCCTCCAATCACCCAGACTCAGGTTCGAGCTTTCTTGGGCCTGATTGGGTACTATAGGAAGTTTGTCAGAAATTATGGGTCCATAGTGACCCCTCTTAATGACCTGACAAGCAAAAAGATGCCAAAGAAAGTTCAATGGACAGCAAGCTGTCAGAAAGCATTCAATGACCTAAAGCAGGCCATGTGCACAGCACCTATCCTAAAGAGTCCAGATTACTCCAAGCCATTCATTGTCCAAACAGATGCTTCTGAGTTGGGTGTGGGAGCTGTTCTGTCTCAGCTGAATTTTGATGGTAATGATCAGCCTATTGCTTTCATTAGTAGGAGGCTGACCCCCAGAGAGAAAAATTGGTCAGCTATTGAGAGGGAGGCCTTTGCTGTGGTTTGGGCCCTGAAGAAGCTGAGGGCCTACTTGTTTGGCACTCACTTCACCATTCAGACCGACCATAAGCCCCTCTTGTGGCTAAATCAGATGAAGGGTGAAAACCCCAAACTGCTTAGGTGGTCCATTTCCCTACAGGGGATGGATTTTACAGTGGAGCATAGACCTGGTACTGATCACAGCAATGCTGATGGGCTCTCCAGGTATTTCCACTTAGAGCAAGAAGACTCACCTGGTCAATGTTAGTTTATTGTCCCAAAGTTTGGGGGGGGGGTCATGTAGGAGAGTAGGGTCTGCAATCCTATGATCATCCAGATTTTTGCTTTTTGCTGCACTGGTTTACGACTTTCCCTGGCTGTGGGCCTGCTAATCAGACCCACAGCCTAGCTGTTCTCTCTATCCAAATTGTACTCAGGTACTGAATTGGCACTGGGCCCTATCCAAGTCCCTGTACCCAGGGCTGAGGTACACCCAGAAGTCTCACAGGGGCTGAAGCATGTATTGTGCCACCCCTGGGCTGACTAACTAAACTGACACAACTGGCTGCACTACAGCTGGGGCAAGGTGGTGTACTCACCCTTTGCTTTAGATAAAGTATACCTATATCTAACTCTAAAATGGACACACAGATCTCCTATCAGTCACTCCTATGGCAGGCCTTAACAATCCTGAAGGCAGAGTGCTTGGAATCGTGTGAGATGGTGCTCTGGCATGAGCTGAGCCTGTCTGCGGCTTTCGGGATCTATCCCTTAGCCGTTTCCATGATATCGCATACCATATACTCTTAAGTGCATTATAATCCTCGCGGTTATATGCCAACTCTGGTATCGCTTTATCAAAACATGTCGAGTAAGGTGTCATACGATTTGGAATACTAACCCCTCGCCAATTCTGGTGACGGGGTTAGCATTCCACCCTTCTAGAGGGACACGACATGTATGTAACCTCTAACCCCGGTTAAAGTCAAACAGAGCCTCAGCTCCACAAAATGGATGCTGCCACCGAGACACAAGTCTGCCCTCCTGCTGCTGAGAGTCCTCCCAGAGCAGGAGATAAGGACAAAGGGTTTCCTGCCAGGGGCGGTGCCAGCACCGTCCCAGACAGGATTTTGTGTATCCTAGGTAGGCAGGGCTTCAGAGGAAGGTGACTGCAAGTGGCACCCCGGTGCTCACTATGCATAGGCCGGCTGAAACCAGTTCCAGGGGCACTCCAGCCCCTGGCCTGGGGAAAGCCCGCCAAAGGAGAGGGGTGTAACCACCCCCCTCCTGGTCCCACCCATAGGGCAGGACTTAGTCGCGTGCCAGCCCCCTTTTCCCAGATAAAGGTAGGAGCAGGCCCCCTCCCAAATTAGATCATCTTTGGAATCAAGACACGACTTTCTGCGAAAGGACTTCAAGATTTCTTCTTCAAGATTCTCCCTTGTGGCTAAGGAGTAGTCACCCTGCATCCGCAGGCACCATCTTAAGAACACTGCGGTCTGCTGTAAGTCCTTCCTCCGGAATCCGACTGCCCAGCTCGACAAGACCCGGCTTCCCTGGCACCTCCGACCTCTACTCACCTCTACAGCCAAGCTGAGAACCGTGAGTGCGACGAGACCTCAAGGGACCTACTATTGCCAAGACTGCACGACTTCTTCACAGCAAGCCCGCCGAGTAATCTCCTGGCGAGTGCTTTGGGGTCCGAGAAGCCCCGACCCTGAGCAGCTCCAGCACCGAAGATCAGCCCCCCAGCATCTCCACGATCGGCGTGGGGCCCTTCTGCTTTTTGCTGCTCACCGCGTTGTTTGGCTACTAGCCCGCTGGCTTGTGGCCTTCTGAACGACGCCCGACGACATCACTGCTGCTGGTCTGGTTGCTCCAAACTGGCTCTTGCTCCCTTCCCGAAGAGGAGCACCCCGGACCCTCCTGGTCCACTCAAGATGCCATTTTGAGTCCACCGCGTGGGCTTGAATTAGCCAAGGCTTTGTTGCCCAATCCTGGGTACTTCGACGCCGACAGCTTCATCCATCGTGGGACAGCTCGCCCCTCCATCCTGGTCGCCGACAACGCCTCCTGGTCCGTGAGATCTGCAGAGCACAGCGTCGCCCACTCACCTAGTCGAGGTGACTACCATCCGGTGCCCTCCTGGTGCCCACTGACTACTGGCTAGTAGTCACGAACTTGGTCCCCTCTGCTTTCAGGTGTCATCCATCTTCAAGATCCAGGCTTGGATCACTTCGAACTCTCTTCACTGGTCGCCTGCCAGCATCTTTCTTCCAGGCTCCTGGTTCGTCAACGAGGATTCCCGACGTCTTTTGAGACATATGCAGCTGCAGCCCCTGGGCTAGGTAACTTCGGCATTTCGGTGCCCCAGCATAGCCTCACTATCCAAGGGTCAGGATCCACTTTCGTTTTCTCCCTACCAGGTCGGGTTCGCCCGTGAACACTAACTTTAACTTTACTAGCTATCATAGACTTTGTCCCGCATCCCGCGTGAGAGTGCACACTCTGCACCCGAGTCCCCTGGGCCTCCTAGAAGTAATCTAACGATTCTATAGTCAAGTCCTAGCGATTCCAAAGCCTATTAGTACTGTACTTACCTGCTAGTAATTTCGCATTCCACTTTTAGAGTATATGGTTTTTCGTGCCCCTCGGGCATTTGTATATACTGTGCTAACTTAAGTATTTTCGCAAGAGTTTTGTTGTGTGCCTAGCACCCTGTCCTCATAAAGAGTACAGGGCTGTTGTGATTCTAATAAATACACTGTTTATTTTCATAACACTTGTGTGGTGTCCTTTCACTGGGTGTTCAAGGGGTAATGTGATGGTAAAACAGCTGGCTTAACACGCCCTCTAGAGTCTTAGCCTTAGACTGCTCGTATCCATGCTACTAGGATAGCTGGTCTATAAGGTTGACTTACAACCAATCATCAATAAGGGTTGTTTGGACTGATATATAGTGATCACTAGAATAGTGAACACTGCACATCAGGCCAACTTCTCACAGTAGGGACAGTGGGAATCTCGTTCATCCATTCATGCGCGTCACTAATTAGTTGACGAGGCATTTGGCTATGTTTGTACCACCTTGCGGTGGCCCATTCTGGGTTATTGATTATGCTGCCCATCAGCGTCTTCCGCTTCCAACATCACACTGGCTCCGGAGTCCAGCCACTAAATTGCATGCTGTCCTCACGGAACTGGGAGCTGGATAGCGTCACGAGTTGTTACCTACGATAGCCATTTTGTCAAGTCCGGTAGAGGGGGAAGGGTTATTTTTGAAAAGACAGCGCCCCCTCTCGCCATCTTAACGGGGTTTTGTTTCACCAGGAACTACCCCATCTGGTATTGGGTTCAGTCGATTCGCCACTTCTCTGAGCCATGTTTGCCAATCTCTCTATACTTCCTCCTCCGAGGGCGGTACTCAAGAGTTAGAGACCGACGGGACCACACCTGGTAAAGGCCACTGTAACTGAGAATAGGTTAAGAGAGTTACAGTTATCCCCGCCCTATTTCTCTCTATCATGCTCCCGGCCATGATAGTACCTTGTTTAGCCTGTCTCCATAGACTTCCCTCCGAAGAGTCACAGAACTATGGAGCAGTTACCAGCGGGACCACTTGGAGGTAAAGGCCACTATGACTGAGAAATTTAAAGAGAGTCATAGTTACTCCCGCCGTTTACCCGCGCTTCATTGAATTTCTTCACTTTGACATTCAGAGCACTGGGCAGAAATCACATCGCGTCAACACCCGCCTCGGGCCTTCGCGATGCTTTGTTTTAATTAAACAGTCGGATTCCCCTGGTCCGCACCAGTTCTAAGTCAGCTGCTAGGCGCCGGCCGAGGCAGAACGCCGGCCCCGCGCCCCCGGGGAGGGGGCACGGGGAGAGGCAACCACCGCAGCTGGGGCGATCCACAGGAAGGGCCCGGCTCGCGTCCAGAGTCGCCGCCGCCCTGGAGGGAGGCGCCTCGTCCAGCCGCGGCACGCGCCCAGCCCCGCTTCGCGCCCCAGCCCGACCGACCCAGCCCTTAGAGCCAATCCTTATCCCGAAGTTACGGATCTGACTTGCCGACTTCCCTTACCTACATTGTTCCAACATGCCAGAGGCTGTTCACCTTGGAGACCTGCTGCGGATATGGGTACGGCCCGGCGCGAGATTTACACCATCTCCCCCGTATTTTCAAAGACCAGCGAGAGCTCACCGGACGCCGCCGGAACCGCGACGCTTTCCAAGGCTCGGGCCCCTCTCTCGGGGCGAACCCATTCCAGGGCGCCCTGCCCTCCACATTGGCCTGGAGAAGGGAGCCCCCGGACGCCCGGGGGAGGACTGCCCGGTACCCGTGGAGCCCTTCCCGGGTACTTTGCAACGCCGTTGGCCTCCTGGAGATGGGTGCCCCAGATGCCCGGGGCGGGCTGCCCGGGACCCATGGAGCCCATCCTGGGCACTTTTACATGCCGTCGGCCTGGAGGTGGGTGCCCTGGACGCCCGGGGGAGGCCTGCCCGGGACCCGTGGAGCCCTTCCCGGGTACTTTGCTAATGCCGTTGGCCTCATGGAGATGGTTGCCCCGGACGCCCGGGGGAGGCCTGCGCGGGACCCATGGAGCCCGTCCTGGGCATTGAGCCATGCCGTTGGCCTGGAGATGGGAGCCCTGGACGCCCGTGGGAGGACTGCCCGGTACCCGTGGATCCCGTCCTGGGCACTTTGACATGCCGTTGGACTGGAGGTGGGAGCCCCGGATGCCCGGGAGCGGGCTGCCCGGGACCCATGGAGCCCGTCCTGGACACTTTGACATGCCGTTGGCCTGGAGGAGGGTGCCCGGGACGCCCGGGGGAGGCCTGTACGGGACCCGTGGAGCCCTTCCCGGGTACTTTGCCAATGCCGTTGGCCTCATGGAGATGGGTGCCCCGGACGCCCGGGGGAGGACTGCCCGGTACCCGTGAAGCCCTTCCCGGGTACTTTGCAACGCCGTTGGCCTCCTGGAGATGTGTGCCCCGAACGCCCGGGGGGAGGGCTGCCCGGGGCCCGTGGAGCCCGTCCTGGGCACTTTGACATGCCGTCGTCCTGGAGGTGGGAGCCCCGGACGCCCGGGGGAGGGCTGCCCGGGACCCATGGAGCCCTTCCCAGTTACTCTGCCATCCCGTTGGCCTCCTGGAGATGGGTGCCCCGGACGCCCGGGGGAGGTCTGTCCGGGGCCCATGGAGCCCGTCCTGGGCAGTGTGACATGCCGTCGGCCTGGAGGTGGGAGCCCCGGACGCCTGGGGGAAGGCAGCCCGGGACCCGTGGAGCCCTTCCCGGGTACTTTGCCATCCCGTTGGCCACCTGGAGATGGGTGCCCCGGACGCCCGGGGGAGGTCTGTCCGGGGCCCATGGGGCCCGTCCTGGGTACTTTGCCAATGCCGTTGGCCTCATGGAGATGGGTGCCCCGGACGCCCGGGGGAGATCTACCCGGGACCCATGGAGCCCTTCCCGGGTACTTTGCCAATGCCGTTGGCCTCATGGAGATGGGTGCCCCGGACGCCCGGGGGAGGTCTACCCGGGACCCATGGAGCCCTTCCCAGGTACTTTGCCAATGCCGTTGGCCTCATGGAGATGGGAGCCCCGGACGCCCGGGGGAGGTCTGCCCGGGACCCATGGAGCCCGTCCTGGGTACTTTGCCAATGCCGTTGGCCTCATGGAGATGGGTGCCCCGGATGCCCGGGGGAGGTCTGCCCGGGACCCATGGAGCCCGTCCTGGGTACTTTGCCAATGCCGTTGGCCTCATGGAGATGGGTGCCCCGGACGCCCGGGGGAGGTCTGCCCGGGACCCATGGAGCCCGTCCTGGGTACTTTGCAAATGCCCTTGGCCTCATGGAGATGGGTGCCCCGGACGCCCGGGGGAGGTCTGTCCCGGACTCATGGAGCCCGTCCTGGGCACTTTGACATGCCGTCGGCCTGGAGGTGGGAGCCCCGGACGCCCGGGGGAGGGCTGCCCGGGACCCATGGAGCCTGACCCGGGCACTCTACCATGCCGTCAGCCTGGATGGAGCCCCGGACGCCCGGGGGACGAATGCCCGGGACGCATGGAGCCCGTCCTGGTCACTTTTCCGTGCCTTCGGCCTGGAGCCCCCAGACACCCAGGGGAGGACCACCGTGAAAACCATGGAGCCCGACCTGGGCACTCTGCCATACCGTCAGCCTAGATGGAGCCCCGGACGCCCAGGGGACGAATGCCCGGGACGCATGGAGCCCGTCCTGGGCACTTTTCCATGCATTCGGCCTGGAGCCCCCAGACACCCAGGGGAGGACCACCGTGAAAACCATGGAGCCCGACCTGGGCACTCTTCCATACCGTCAGCCTAGATGGAGCCCCGGACGAGCGGGGGATGAATGCCCGGGATGCATGGAGCCTGTCCTGGGCACTTTTCCATGCCGTCAGCCTGGATGGAGCCCCGGACGCCCGGGGGCCGACTGCCCAGGAGCCATGGAGCCCGTCCTGGGCAATTTGACATGCAGTTGGCCTGGAGGAAGGAAGCCCCGGGTGGCCTAGGGAGGTGTTGCCCAGGCATAGCCCATCTGGTCCCCATGGCAGAGAACCACCAGCCTCGGAGGGGTGTCCGGGCGTACCCTTCTCCCTAGTAATCCGGAGGAAAATTACCCCCTTTTCTTGTAATCTGTGCACGCGAGGTGACAGAGGGGACCCAAGGCGCGAATGTACCCGACCTCCTGGAGCCCTCGCTGGGATCCGGGCGGCGAATGGCACCTCATCGGGACTTCCAGGGAAGTTGGGCCATCTGGTCGCCCCATAGGAAAGCGTTGCGGGCGACCAGATGGCCGAGGGGATCCGGGCGATCAGATGGCTGGACTGGGAAGTGAAGCCGCCTGGACTCTCCCGACCCTGTCCCCGTCCCCGTCCCGGGACGAATGCCCGGGACGCATGGAGCCCGTCCTGGGCACTTTTCTATGCCTTCGGCCTGGAGCCCCCAGACACCGAGGGGAGGACCACCGTGAAAACCATGGAGCCCGACCCGGGCACTCTGCCATACCGTCAGCCTGGATGGAGCCCCGGATGCCCGGGGGATGAATGCCCGGGACGCATGGAGCCCGTCCTGGGCACTTTTCCATGCCTTCGGCCTGGAGCCCCCAGACACCCAGGGGAGGACCACCGTGAAAACCATGGAGCCCGACCCGGGCACTATGCCATACCGTCAGCCTAGATGGAGCCCCGGACGCCCAGGGGACGAATGCCCGGGACGCATGGAGCCCATCCTGGGCACTTTTCCATGCCTTCGGCCTGGAGCCCCCAGACACCCACGGGAAGACCACCATGAAAACCATGGAGCCCTACCTCGGCACTCTGCCATACCGTCAGCCTAGATGGAGCCCCGGACGCCCAGGGGATGAATGCCCGGGACGCATGGAGCCTGTCCTGGGCACTTTTCCATGCCGTCAGCCTGGATGGAGCCCTGGACACCCGGGGGACGACTGCCCAGGAGCCATGGAGCCCGTCCTGGGCAATTTGACATGCAGTTGGCCTGGAGGAAGGAAGCCCCGGGTGTCCTAGGGAGGTGTTGCCCAGGCATAGCCCATCTGGTCCCCATGGCAGAGAACCACCAGCCTCAGAGGGGTGTCCGGGCGTACCCTTCTCCCTAGTAATCCGGAGGAAAATTACCCCCTTTTCTTGTAATCTGTGCACGCGAGGTGACAGAGGGGACCCAAGGCGCGAATGTACCTGACCTCCTGGAGCCCTCGCTGGGATCCGGGCCGCGAATGGCACCTCATCGGGACTTCCAGGGAAGTTCGGCCATCTGGTCGCCCCATAGGAAAGCGTTGCGGGCGACCAGATGCCCGAGGGGATCCGGGCGACCAGATGGCTGAGGGAATCTGAGCGATCAGATGGCTGGACACGGAAGTGAAGCCGCCTGGACTCTCCCGACCCTGTCCCCGTCCCCGTCCCGGGACGAATGCCCGGGACGCATGAAGCCCGTCCTGGGCACTTTTCCATGCCTTCGGCGTGGAGCCCCCAGACACCCAGGGGAGGACATCCGCGAAAACCATGGAGCCCGACCCGGGCACTCTGCCATACCGTCAGCCTGGATGGAGCCCCGGACGCCCGGGGGACGAATGCCCGGGACGCATGGAGCCCGTCCTGGGCACTTTTCCATGCCTTCGGCCTTGAGACCCCAGACACCCAGGGGAGGACCACCGTGAAAACCATGGAGCCCGACCCGGGCACTATGCCATACCGTCAGCCTAGATGGAGCCCCGGACGCCCAGGGGACGAATGCCCGGGACGCATGGAGCCTGTCCTGGGCACTTTTCCATGCCGTCAGCCAGGATGGAGCCCTGGACGCCCGGTGGACGACTGCCCAGGAGCCATGGAGCCCGTCCTGGGCAATTTGACATGCAGTTGGCCTGGAGGAAGGAAGCCCCGGGTGGCCTAGGGAGGTGTTGCCCAGGCATAGCCCATCTGGTCCCCATGGCAGAGAACCACCAGCCTCGGAGGGGTGTTCGGGCGTACCCTTCTCCCTAGTAATCCGGAGGAAAATGACCCCCTTTTCTTGTAATCTGTGCACGCGAGGTGACAGAGGGGACCCAAGGCGCGAATGTACCCGACCTCCTGGAGCCCTCTCTGGGATCCGGGCGGCGAATGGCACCTCATCGGGACTTCCAGGGAAGTTCGGCCATCTGGTCGCCCCATAGGAAAGCGTTGCGGGCGACCAGATGCCCGAGGGGATCCGGGCTACCAGATGGCCGAGGGAATCTGGGCGATCAGATGGCTGGACACGGAAGTGAAGCCGCCTGGACTCTCCCGACCCTTTCACCGTCCCCGTCCCCGTCCCGGGACGAATGCCCGGGACGCATGGAGCCCGTCCTGGGCACTTTTCCATGCCTTCGGCCTGGAGCTCCCAGACACCCAGGGGAGGACCACCGTGAAAACCA
The DNA here is from genome assembly GCF_964261635.1 of Lissotriton helveticus. Taxonomy (NCBI): domain Eukaryota; kingdom Metazoa; phylum Chordata; class Amphibia; order Caudata; family Salamandridae; genus Lissotriton; species Lissotriton helveticus. The sequence continues at coordinate 132,583,885 of NC_136073.1, read as the reverse complement.
TGGAGCCCGACCCGGGCACTCTGCCATACCGTCAGCCTGGATGGAGCCCCGGACGCCCGGGGGACGAATGCCCGGGACGCATGGAGCCCGTCCTGGGCACTTTTCAATGCCTTCAGCCTGGAGCCCCCAGACACCCAGGGGAGGAAAACCGTGAAAACCATGGAGCCCGACCCGGGCACTATGCCATACCGTCAGCCTAGATGGAGCCCCGGACGCCCAGGGGACGAATGCCCGGGACGCATGGAGCCCGTCCTGGGCACTTTTCCATGCCTTCGGCCTGGAGCCCCCAGACACCCAGGGGAGGACCACCATGAAAACCATGGAGCCCGACCTGGGCACTCTGCCATACCGTCAGCCTAGATGGAGCCCCGGACGCCCGGGGGATGAATGCCCGGGACGCATGGAGCCTGTCCTGGGCACTTTTCCATGCCGTCAGCCTGGATGGAGCCCTGGACGCCCGGGGGACGACTGCCCAGGAGCCATGGAGCCCGTCCTGGGCAATTTGACATGCAGTTGGCCTGGAGGAAGGAAGCCCCGGGTGGCCTAGGGAGGTGTTGCCCAGGCATAGCCCATCTGGTCCCCATGGCAGTGAACCACCAGCCTCGGAGGGGTGTCCGGGCGTACCCTTCTCCCTAGTAATCCGGAGGAAAATTACCCCCTTTTCTTGTAATCTGTGCACGCGAGGTGACAGAGGGGACCCAAGGCGCGAATGTACCCGACCTCCTGGAGCCCTCGCTGGGATCCGGGCGGCGAATGGCACCTCATCGGGACTTCCAGGGAAGTTTGGCCACCTGGTCGCCCCATAGGAAAGCGTTGCGGGCGACCAGATGCCCGAGGGGATCCGGGCGACCAGATGGCCGAGGGAATCTGGGCGATCAGATGGCTGGACACTGAAGTGAAGCCGCCTGGACTCTCCCGACCCTGTCCCCGTCCCCGTCCCCATCCCGGGACGAATGCCCGGGACGCATGGAGCCCGTCCTGGGCACTTTTCCATGCCTTCGGCCTGGAGCCCCCAGACACCCAGGGGAGGACCACCGTGAAAAACATGGAGCCCGACCCGGGCACTCTGCCATACCGTCAGCCTGGATGGAGCCCCGGACGCCCGGGGGACGAATGCCCGGGACGCATGGAGCCCGTCCTGGGCACTTTTCCATGCCTTCGGCCTGGAGCCCCCAGACACCCAGGGGAGGACCACCGTGAAAACCATGGAGCCGGACCCGGGCACTATGCCATACCGTCAGCCTAGATGGAGCCCCGGACGCCCAGGGGACGAATGCCCGGGACGCATGGAGCCCGTCCTGGGCACTTTTCCATGCCTTCAGCCTGGAGCCCCCAGACACCCAGGGGAGGACCACCATGAAAACCATGGAGCCCGACCTGGGCACTCTGCCATACCGTCAGCCTAGATGGAGCCCCGGACGCCCGGGGGATGAATGCCCGGGACGCATGGAGCCTGTCCTGGGCACTTTTCCATGCCGTCAGCCTGGATGGAGCCCTGGACACCCGGGGGACGACTGCCCAGGAGCCATGGAGCCCGTCCTGGGCAATTTGACATGCAGTTGGCCTGGAGGAAGGAAGCCCCGGATGGCCTAGGGAGGTGTTGCCCAGGCATAGCCCATCTGGTCCCCATTGCAGAGAACCACCACCCTCGGAGGGGTGTCCGGGCGTACCCTTCTCCCTAGTAATCCGGAGCAAAATTACCCCCTTTTCTTGTAATCTGTGCACGCGAGGTGACAGAGGGGACCCAAGGCGTGAAAGAACCCGACCTCATGGAGCCCTAGCTGGGATCCGGGAGGCAAATGGCACCTCATCGGGACTTCCAGGGAAGTTCGGCCATCTGGTCGCCCCATAGGAAAGCGTTGCAGACGACCAGATGGCCGAGGGGATCTGGGCTACCAGATGGCCGGGCACGAAAGTGAAGCCGCCTGGACTCTCCCCACCCCGTCCCCGTCCCGGGACGAATGCCCGGGACGCATGGAGCCCGCCCTTGGCACTTTTCCATGCCGTCGGCCTGGAGCGCCCCGACACCCAGGGGAGGACCACACTGGAAACCATGGAGCCCGACCTGGGCCCTCTGCCATGCTGTCAGCCTGGATGGAGCTCCGGACGCCCGGGGGACGAAGGCCCGGGAAGCATGGAGCCCGTCCCGGGCACTGTGCCATGCCGCCGGCCTGGATGGAGCCCCGGACGCCCGGGGGACGAATGCCCGGGACGCATGGAGCCCGTCCCGGGCACTCTGCCATGCCGTCGGCCTGGATGGAGCCCCGGACGCCGGGGGACGACTGCCCAAGAGCCATGGAGCCCATCCCGGGCACTCTGCCATGCCGTCCCGACAAAATCGTACGGACTCCTAACCTTCCGACACGGATCGGAATCGAGCCCTTTCTGACCCAGCAGATTTCAGGTTGACTTGCTATATACTTTACGTACGATTTTATGGGGGCCGATTCCGATCCGGTACGTAACAGCACATCCGACCGACATGTCGGACAACCACGTACACCCAGGGGATAGGACTGCCCGGGTCACTTGGACCCCGTCCTGGGCCCTCTGATCTGCCGCCGGCGCCGGGGATCGAACCGTGATCACCAGATGGGGATATCCCAGAAATCTGGCATGGATACGGCCCGCCAGGATAGGTTTGGACACCCCTGCACTATACTATCAGGGCGAGCTACTTGGGCTCAACAACATACAGTGACATGGAGAATTTATAATTCGGAACATTCAGGGAACTCCTGTGATAGGCTGAATGTGTTCATTGCTTCCTCATTCCTTATACAAAGGCTTTGTCTCCTCAGTGGTTAATAGGCTGAAACCGTTTCCTGGCCGCCTGCTTGTGAACTGCCAGAAGTCAAAGATCACACATACACTTGTGGGCCTGTGATGGGACACCAATGCAGAGAAACACACCTGGCGCAGATCTTCTATTCTGTCTATTAGACCTGCATCTCCCCTGTACCTCCTCAAGCCATCTGTATGTGAAGCAAGAAAAAGTTAAGGAGCGGTCCATCTACACTTTTATAGGGAGGATGCTGCCGTGAGCTCCTCCCAGCTAATCACACAAACAGCAGTAAAGCAAGATAACTACACAGTTAGGGGGGACTGCATGGTTAGGTTTTTGAGGAATTATTGAAACTGACCTCAGTGACCCATGATCAGAGCTGTGGCTAATGACTGCGTGCCCAATTATGATGAAGCAAGCACCATGGCTCGTAGGGGCCCCACAGCACGCTTTTCTTAGCTCATTGAATTAAAGTATAAACCTCTGCCATGTATAAGTGGTAAAGGCTTGTTAATTTGGTTGCTTTTCCAATTCACGTCTGACAACAAGATGAAGGAACATTGGGGCATCAGAAGCTTTGGAAAGTAGCCACCAACCTCAGAGAAAGAGAGAAAGAGGGAAAAGGCAGTATGAGGTGTGGAGAAAACAGCAGCAGGTACAAGGAGCTCAAATGAGATTAATGGCGCCTAAATAGAGCACGTAAAGGAACAGTTACAAATCTAAGAAAAGGGAAACAAAGACTAGGAAAAAAACACGGAAAGAGCCTGTAGATAAAATTCTCTTCCTGGGACAGCAGGCTAAGAGAAATTACACAGGGAGCAGTTAAGCTTGTAACACGGGGAGAATAGAAAAGAAAATGCAGTTTTATGAAGTGTGTTTGCCTAATCCAGCAAGCACTTTTGTTTTATTTTTCTATTTGCTTCTTTTATTGGTAAAGTAAGTTTCAAGTGCATGAATGGTATGACTGAGAGAGCCAGGGTATAATAATTTTAAGTGTTTGCACCAGCGCTAATGTAGGACGAGAGATATAGCAAAGATATGAAAGGGGTAGCGATAATAAATATGTGAAAGGGCAATAGTGACACCAAAATAAGCCACCTATTTATAAAACTGACATGGAAGAAATTCTAAAGGTTAACTTCTGAAATTGTAGCCGATGTTAAAATATTTCTCGTTGTTGGCAGGATTCGAACCTGCGCGGGGAGACACCAATGGATTTCTAGTCTATCACCTTAACCACTCGGCCACAACTACTGACTGTAAATTTTGTGCAACTAATCTGTTTGAACGTTTTCAAGGTGTCCCTCAGCAAATTCCTGATATTCTGCAATGCACTTTTTAAAAATAATGTTTTTTTCAGCAGGCACGTACTCTCCTAAAAACAAAAATTGCATGAGTATATCTCTAGTTTGGAAAAGGATAGGCTTTCATGCATACTCTCATGTGGCACTCAAGTTTTTGGGACCCTATTGCACTCTGTTTTCGTGCTGCTTTTAGTCTATGGCCCATATAACAGAAGTCTACCATCTTTGAGTATTTGAGGCTCCTTTGTAAGTGCTTTATCTTTTTTACTTGAAGAGCTATTTAATAAAGGGGTCAGGGAAAGATTGCATTTATGGAAGATAAAAGAAGGCACACTTGTCTCACCAAATGCCGTAGAGAAACCTGATGTTTTACTCATGTTATCCTTAGTTTGTTTTTGTTAGACCTTGCATTCTTAAGGTGGCCTCAACCCTACCTTATTGCTTTTCACCTACGCATTTTGCTGTATCTTTTTGTTGGCCTTAGGACTCTGATCACTTTATCGCTACTAATCAGTGCTGAAGTGCACGTGCTTCTTCCCTAATCATGTGTGTAATTGGAGTATACCTGACTGACAGATTTAATTGACTTGAAAGCCCCTTGTAAAGTGGTATACCATATACCCAGGGACTGATTGTGCCGCCCAAAGAAGTAGCATTTCAAACCTGTCTCAAGCCTGCTACTGCAGTGCCTGTGCTGCAGTGTACTGCCACTTCGACTTGCCATATAAAACTACTTGCCAAGCCTTAAACTCCAATTTTATTACACATAATTAACCCCTAAGGTAGGCCCTAGGTAGTCCTAGGGGCATCATGCTATGTAAGTAAAAGGTAAGACATGTACTGTGGTAGTTTGCATGTCCTGGTAGTACCAAACAGTCTATTACATTTTTCACTACAGTGAGGTCTGCCCCTCTCATAGGTTAGCATTGGGTATTCCCTTATACTTTTTGGGGGGTAATTCCATATCAGAGAGGAGAAGCTTTATTTATTTATTGATAAATCCTATTTACTGGTGAGGTTGGATTTAACTTTACTATTTTATAAATGCCATTTTTAGAGAGTGAGCATTTCTCTGCACTTACTGCTCTATTTGCCTGAAAACCTGTCTCCAATTGACGTCTGGATTGGGCTGCGAGACAGCTACATTTGTGCATTCCCTCTAGACAGCCACAACACAGGTCACTCAACTGCAACTGCATTCTGATTGGCATGGGGAGAGCTCCATTCCCCCCTCCGCAAATAGGTTCAAGAACGATAATTTATGTCAGTAGGTACAATACAGCTACATCTTATAATCATGTGTGTTTAAATAATTTGTCGTTAGATCGTTTAAATATTTTAAAGGATCTGTTTTTAATAGACATTTTACAAAAACAACTGGTACATTTGGTAATTCTGTAAAAGAAAAACCCAACTGCTGTGACATTGCCAACCACAATGCCGTGAGTCAGAGTCGAACCGAGGTTGCTGCGGCCACAACGCAGAGTACTAACCACTATACGATCACGGCGAGCTACTTGGGCTCAATATCATACAGTGACATGGAGAATTTATAATTCTGAACACTCAGGGAACTCCTGTGATAGGCTGAATGTGTTTATCGCTTCCTCATTCCTTAACAAAGGCTTTGTCTCCTCAGTGGTTGATAGGCTGAAACCGTTTCCTGGCCGCCTGCTTGTGAACTGCCAGGAGTCAAAGATCACACATACACTTGTGGGCCTGTGATGGGACACCAATGCAGAGAAACACACCTGGCGCAGATCTTCTATTCTGTCTATTAGACCTGCATCTCCCCTGTACCTCCTCAAGCCATCTGTATGTGAAGCAAGAAAGAGTTAAGGAGCGGTCCATCTACACTTTTATAGGGAGGATGCTGCCGTGAGCTCCTCCCAGCTAATCACACAAACAGCAGTAAAGCAAGATAACTACACAGTTAGGGGGGACTGCATGGTTAGGTTTTTGAGGAATTATTGAAACTGACCTCAGTGACCCATGATCAGAGCTGTGGCTAATGACTGCGTGCCTAATTATGATGAAGCAAGCACCATGGCTCGTAGGGGCCCCACAACACGCTTTTCTTAGCTCATTGAATTAAAGTATAAACCTCTGCCATGTATGAGTGGTAAAGGCTTGTTAATTTGGTTGCTTTTCCAATTCACGTCTGACAACAAGATGAAGGAACATTGGGGCATCAGAAGCTTTGGAAAGTAGCCACCAACCTCAGAGAAAGAGAGAAAGAGGGAAAAGGCAGTATGAGGTGTGGAGAAAACAGCAGCAGGTACAAGGAGCTCAAATGAGATTAATGGCGCCTAAATAGAGCACGTAAAGGAACAGTTACAAATCTAAGAAAAGGGAAAGAAAGACTAGGAAAAAAACACGGAAAGAGCCTGTAGATAAAATTCTCTTCCTGGGACAGCAGGCTAAGAGAAATTACACAGGGAGCAGTTAAGCTTGTAACACGGGGAGAATAGAAAAGAAAATGCAGTTTTATGAAGTGTGTTTGCCTAATCCAGCAAGCACTTTTGTTTTATTTTTCTATTTGCTTCTTTTATTGGTAAAGTAAGTTTCAAGTGCATGAATGGTATGACTGAGAGAGCCAGGGTATAATAATTTGAAGTGTTTGCACCAGCGCTAATGTAGGACGAGAGTTATAGCAAAGATATGAAAGGGGTAGCGATAATAAATATGTGAAAGGGCAATAGTGACACTAAAATAAGCCACCTATTTATAAAACTGACATGGAAGAAATTCTAAAGGTTAACTTCTGAAATTGTAGCCGATGTAAAAAAGTTTCTCGTTGTTGGCAGGATTTGAACCTGCGCGGGGAGACCACAATGGATTTCTAGTCCATCACCTTAACCACTCGGCCACAACTGACTGTACGTTTTGTGCAAATAATCTGTATGAAAGTTTTCAAGGTGTCCCACAGCAAATTCCTGATATTCTGCAATGCACTTTTTAAAAATAATGTTTTTTTCAGCAGGTACATTCTCTCCTAAAAACAAAAATAATGCTACATCTTATAATCATGTGTGTTTAAATAATTTGTCGTTAGATCGTTTAAATATTTTAAAGGATCTGTTTTTAATAGACATTTTACAAAAACAACTGGTACATTTGGTAATTCTGTAAAAGAAAAACCCAACTGCCGTGACATTGCCAACCACAATGCCGTGCCTCGAATTCGAACCGAGGTTGCTGCGGCCACAACGCAGAGTACTAACCACTATACGATCACGGCGAACTACTTGGGCTCAATAGCATACAGTGACATGGAGAATTTATAATTCGGAACACTCAGGGAACTCCTGTGATAGGCTGAATGTGTTCATTGCTTCCTCATTCCTTAACAAAGGCTTTGTCTCCTCAGTGGTTGATAGGCTGAAACCGTTTCCTGGCCGCCTGCTTGTGAACTGCCAGAAGTCAAAGATCACACATACACTTGTGGGCCTGTGATGGGACACCAATGCAAAGAAACACACCTGGCGCAGATCTTCTATTCTGTCTATTAGACCTGCATCTCCCCTGTACCTCCTCAAGCCATCTGTATGTGAAGCAAGAAAAAGTTAAGGAGCGGTCCATCTACACTTTTAAAGGGAGGATGCTGCCGTGAGCTCCTCCCAGCTAATCACACAAACAGCAGTAAAGCAAGATAACTACACAGTTAGGGGGGACTGCATGGTTAGGTTTTTGAGGAATTATTGAAACTGACCTCAGTGACCCATGATCAGAGCTGTGGCTAATGACTGCGTGCCTAATTATGATGAAGCAAGCACCATGGCTCGTAGGGGCCCCACAACACGCTTTTCTTAGCTCATTGAATTAAAGTATAAACCTCTGCCATGTATGAGTGGTAAAGGCTTGTTAATTTGGTTGCTTTTCCAATTCACGTCTGACAACAAGATGAAGGAACATTGGGGCATCAGAAGCTTTGGAAAGTAGCCACCAACCTCGGAGAAAGAGAGAAAGAGGGAAAAGGCAGTATGAGGTGCGGAGAAAACAGCAGCAGGTACAAGGAGCTCAAATGAGATTAATGGCGCCTAAATAGAGCACGTAAAGAAACAGTTACAAATCTAAGAAAAGGGACAGAAAGACTCGTAAAAAAACCCAGAAAGAGCCTGTAGATAAAATTCTCTTCCTGGGACAGCAGGCTAAGAGAAATTACACAGGGAGCAGTTAAGCTTGTAACACGGGGAGAATAGAAAAGAAAATGCAGTTTTATGAAGTGTGTTTGCCTAATCCAGCAAGCACTTTTGTTTTATTTTTCCATTTTCTTCCTTTATTGGTAAAGTAAGTTTCAAGTGCATGAATGGTATGACTGAGAGAGCCAGGGTATAATAATTTGAAGTGTTTGCACCAGCGCTAATGTAGGACGAGAGTTATAGCAAAGATATGAAAGGGGTAGCGATAATAAATATGTGAAAGGGCAATAGTGACACCAAAATAAGCCACCTATTTATAAAACTGACATGGAAGAAATTCTAAAGGTTAACTTCTGAAATTGTAGCCGATGTTAAAATATTTCTCGTTGTTGGCAGGATTCGAACCTGCGCGGGGAGACCCCAATGGATTTCTAGTCCATCGCCTTAACCACTCAGCCACAACTACTGACTATAACTTTTGTGCAAATAATCTGTATGAACGTTTTCAAGGTGTCCCACAGCAAATTCCTGATATTCTGCAATGCACTTTTTAAAAATAATGTTTTTTTCAGCAGGCACGTTCTCTCCTAAAAACAAAAATTGCATGAGTATATCTCTAGTTTGGAAAAGGATAGGCTTTCATGCATACTCTCATGTGGCACTCAAGTTTTTGGGACCCTATTGCACTCTGTTTTCGTGCTGCTTTTAGTCTATGGCCCATATAACAGAAGTCTACCATCTTTGAGTATTTGAGGCTCCTTTGTAAGTGCTTTATCTTTTTTACTTGAAGAGCTATATAATAAAGGGGTCCGGGAAAGATTGCATTTATGGAAGATAAAAGAATGCTCACTTGTCTAACCAAATGCCGTAGAGCAGGGGTGCCCAAACCTGTCCTGGCGGGCCGTATCCATGCCAGATTTTTGGGATATCCCCATCTGGGGATCACGGTTCGATCCCCGGCACCGGCGGCAGATTAGCCCAGCACCAGGTGACTCTGGGAAATAGCTGGCGCCGCGGCTAGGGCGGCTGACTCCGGAATCTGGACATTTTTTTATTTAAGGTTTTTGTAGAGCGCGTAGTAACCCTCGAGCATCCCAGAGATCAGGGTTCGATCCCCGGCACCCGCCGCAGATTAGCCCAGCACCACGTGACTCTGGGAAATAGCTGGCGCCGCGGCTAGGGAGGCTGACTCCGGAATCTGGAGATCACGGTTCGATCCCCGGCACCGGCGGCAGATTAGCCCAGCACCAGGTGACTCTGGGAAATAGCTGGCGCCGCGGCTAGGGCGGCTGACTCCGGAATCTGGACATTTTTTTATTTAAGGTTTTTGTAGAGCGCGTAGTAACCCTCGAGCATCCCAGAGATCAGGGTTCGATCCCCGGCACCGGCCGCAGATTTGCCCAGCACCATGTGACTCTGGGCAATAGCTTGCTTAATCTTCCCGACGGCCCCTAGCGCCTAGAGACCCTTACGGGTGATTGTGCGCCTTACAAATGTGGATTATTATTATTATTATTATTATTATTATTTGGGCCGATTCCGATCAGGTTCGTAAAAGCACATCTGCCCGAATCAGTCGGACAACCACGTACGCCCGGGAGAGGACTGCCCGGGACCCGTGGAGCCCGTCCTGGTCACTCTGACCTGCCATCGGCCTGGAGAAGGGAGCGCCGGACCCCCGGGGGGGAGGACTGCCCGGGACCCGTGGAGCCCGTCCTGGGCACTCTGACCTGCCGTCGGCCCGGGGAAGGGAGCCCCGGACGCCCGGGGGGAGGACTGCCCGGGACCCATGGAGCCCGTCCTGGGCACTCTGACCTGCCGACGGCCCGGGGAAGGGAGCCCCGGACGCCCGGGGGAGGACTGCCCGGGACCCGTGGAACTCGTCCTGGGCACTCTGACATGCCGCTGACCCGGGGAAGGGAACCCCGGACGCCCGGGAACCGTGGAGCCCGTCCTGGGCACTCTGACAAGCCGTCGGACCGGGGAAGGGAGCCCCGGACGCCCGGGACCCGTGGAGCCTGTCCTGGGAACTCCGGCATGCCGTTGGCCCGGGGAAGGGAGTCCCAGATACCCGGGACCCGTGGAGCCCGTCATGGGCACTCTGACAAGCCGGTGTCCCGGGGAAGGGAGCCCCGGACGCCCGGGACTCGTGGAGCCCGTCCTGGGCACTCTGGCATGCCGTTGGCCTGGGGAAGGGAGCCCCGGACGCCCGGGACTCGTGGAGCCCGTCCTGGGCACTCTGGCATGCCGTTGGCCTGGGGAAGGGAGCCCCGGACGCCCGGGGCCCGTGGAGCCCATCCTGGGCACTTTGACATGCCGTTGGCCTGGGGAAGGGAGCCCCGGACGCCCGGGGGGGAGGACTGCCAGGGACCCGTGGAGCCCGTCCTGGGCACTTTGACCTGCCGTTGGCCTGGAGATGGAAGCCCCGGATGCCTGGGGGAGGACTGCCCGGGACCCATGGAGCCCGTCCCGGGTACTTTGCCATGCTGTTGGCCTCCTGGAGATGGGTGCCCCGGACGCCCGGGGGAGGAC
>NC_136073.1:132505622-132563122 GCF_964261635.1 Lissotriton helveticus | reverse complement strand
GTGGGGAGGCAGCCCTCCCCGGGCCCTCAGGGGCCCTAGCCACTGCTCCTGAACCCAGCCAAGCAAGGGGAGGCTCCCCGGGAACAACGGAACCCATTCCTAGGCCCTTGGCAGTGCGGTAGGCTGGGAGACAGGGACCAGGGCCGGAGCACCCGACCCAGGGCCCGCCCGGGCCCCTGGACCCAGCCGGGGCTCCCAAGCCCGGAGGCGCATGGGACGCCTCCCCGGACCCATGGAGCCCGTCCTGGGCATTGAGCCATGCCGTTGGCCTGGAGATGGGTGCCCTGGATGCCCGGGGGAGGTCTGTCCGGGACACATGGAGCCCGTCCTGGGCATTGAACCATGCCGTTGGCCTGGAGAAGGGAGCCCCGGACGCCCGGGGGAGGACTGCCCGGTACCCGTGGAGCCCTTCCCGGGTACTTTGCAACGCCGTTGGCCTCCTGGAGATGGGTGCCCCGAACGCCCGGGGGGCGGGCTGCCCGGGACCCGTGGAGCCCGTCCTGGGCACTCTGACCTGCTGTTGGCCCGGGGGAGGGACCCCAGACGACCGGGACCCGTGGAGCCCGTCCTTGGCACTCTGACAAGCCGTTGGCCCGGGGAAGGGAGCCCCAGACGACCGGGACCTGTGGAGCCCGTCCTGGGCACTCCTGTATGCCGTTGGCCCGGGGAAGGGAGCCCCGGACGTCCGGGACCCGTGGAGCCCGTCCTGGGCACTCCTGTATGCCGTTGGCCCGGGGAAGGGAGCCCCGGACGTCCGGGACCCGTGGAGCCCGTCCTGGGCACTCTGAAATGCTTTGGCCCGGGGAAGGGAGCCCCGGACACCCGGGGGGAGGACTGCCCGGGACCCGTGGAACTCGTCCTGGGCACTCTGACATGCCGCTGGCCCGGGGAAGGGTGCCCCGGACGCCCGGGGCCCGTGGAGCCCGTCCTGGGCACTCTGACAAGCCGTTGGCCCGGGGAAGGGAGACCTGGACGCCCGGAACCCGTGGAGCCCGTCCTGGGCACTCTGAAATGCTTTGGCCCGGGGAAGGGAGCCCGGACGCCCGGGGGAGGACTGCCCGGGACCCGTGGAACTGGTCCTGGGCACTCTGACATGCCGCTGGCCCGGGGAAGGGTGCCCCGGATGACCGGGGCCCGTGGAGCCCGTCCTGGGCACTCTGACATGCCGCTGGCCCGGGGAAGGGAGCCCCGGACGCCCGGGGCCCGTGGAGCCCGTCCCGGGCACTCTGCCATGCCGTCAGCCTGGATGGAGCCCCGGACGCCCGGGGGGACGAAGGCCCGGGACGCATGGAGCCTGTCCCGGGCACTCTGCCATGCCGTCGGCCTGGATGGAGCACCGGACGCCCGGGGGACGACTGCCCAAGAGCCATGGAGCCCGTCCTGGGCAATTTGACATGCAGTTGGCCTGGAGGAAGGAAGCTCCGGGTGGCCTAGGGAGGTGTTGCCCAGGCATATCCCATCTGGTCCCCATGGCAGAGAACCACCAACCCTGGAGGGGTGTCCGGGCATACCCTGCCCCATAGTAATCCGGAGGCAAATTACCCCCCTTTCTTGCAATCTGTGCACGCGAGGTGACAGAGGGGACCCAAGGCGTGAAAGAACCCGACCTCATGGAGCCCTCGCTGGGATCCGGGAGGCGAATGGCACCTCATTAAGACTTCCAGGGAAGTTCGGCCATCTGGTCCCCCCCATAGGAAAGCGTTGCGGGCGACCAGATGCCCGAGGGGATCCGGGCGACCAGATGGCCGTGGGAATCCGGGCGACCAGATGGCCGGGCATGGAGGTGAAGCCGCCTGGACTCTTCCCCACCCCGTCCCCGTCCCGGGACGAATGCCCGGGACGCATGGAGCCCGTCCTGGCCACTTGACGTCCCGTCCTGGGCATTGAACCATGCCGTCGGCCTGGAGAAGGGAGCCCCGGACGCCCGGGGGAGGACTGCCCGGTACCCGTGGAGCCCTTCCCGGGTACTTTGCAACTCCGTTGGCCTCCTGGAGATGGGTGCCCCAGATGCCCGGGGGTGGGCTGCCCGGGACCCATGGAGCCCGTCCTGGGCACTTTTACATGCCGTCGGCCTGGAGGTGGGTGCCCTGGACGCCCGGGGGAGGCCTGCCCGGGACCCGTGGAGCCCCTCCCGGGTACTTTGCCAATGCCGTTGGCCTCATGGAGATGGGTGCCCCGGACGCCCGGGGGAGGACTGCCCGGTACCCGTGGAGTCCTTTCCGGGTACTTTGCAACGCTGTTGGCCTCCTGGAGATGTGTGCCCCGAACGCCCGGGGGGAGGGCTGTCCGGGGCCCATGGAGCCCGTCCTGGGCACTGTGACATGCCGTCGGCCTGGAGGTGGGAGCCCCGGACGCCCGGGGGAAGGCTGCCCGGGACCCGTGGAGCCCTTCCCGGGTACTTTGCCATCCCGTTGGCCTCCTGGAGATGGGTGCCCCGGACGCCCAGGGGAGGTCTGTCCGGGACACGTGGAGCCCGTCCTGGGCATTGAGCCATGCCGTTGGCCCGGAGAATGGAGCCCCCAGACGCCCGGGGGAGGTGTTGCCCAGGCATATCTCATCTGGTCCCCCCGGGCAGAGAACCACCAGCCCTGGAGAGGTGTCCGGGCGTACCCTGCCCCTAGTAATCCGGAGGGAAATTACCCCCCTTTCTTGCAATCCGTGCACGCGAGGTGACAGAGGGGACCCAAGGCGTAAAAGAACCCGACCTCATGGAGCCCTAGCTGGGATCCAGGAGCCGAATGGCACCTCATCGGGACTTCCAGGGAAGCCCGGCCATCTGGTCGCCCCATTGGAAAGCATCGCGGGCGACCAGAGGGCCGGGATCGAAAGGACTCCCAGCTCCCCATCCATCCCAAGCCTTCGCGGTAGGGTTCCTGACTGCCTGCCCACGCAAGGCAGGGATCTTGGACCCCGGCTGGGCCTCAGGCGCAGGTTGGACCACCGGAGCTCTAGGGCCCGGACGACCTGGGGGAGGAATGCCCGGGACCCGTGGAGCCCGTCCTGGGTACTTTGACATGCCGTCGGCCTGGCGGTGGGTGCCCCGGACGCCCGGGGGAAGCTGCCCGGGACCCATGGAGCCCGTCCTGGGTACTTTGCCAATGCCGTTGGCCTCATGGAGATGGGTGCCCCGGACGCCCGGGGGAGGTCTACCCGGGACCCATGGAGCCCTTCCCGGGTACTTTGCCAATGCCGTTGGCCTCGTGGAGATGGGTGCCCCGGACGCCCGGGGGAGGTCTACCTGGGACCCATGGAGCCCGTCCTGGGTACTTTGCCAATGCCGTTGGCCTCATGGAGATGGGTGCCCCGGACGCCCGAGGGAGGTCTGCCCGGGACCCATGGAGCCCGTCCTGGGTACTTTGCCAATGCCGTTGGCCTCCTGGAGATGGGTGTCCCGGACGCCCGGGGGAGGACTGTCCCGGACTCATGGAGCCCGTCCCGGGTACTCTGTCATGCCGTCAGCCTGGATGGAGCCCCGGAAGCCCGGGGGACGAATGCCCGGGACGCATGGAGCCCGTCCTGGGCACTTTTCCGTGCCTTCGGCCTGGAGCCCCCAGACACCCAGGGGAGGACCACCGTGAAAACCATGGAGCCCGACCCGGGCACTCTGCCATACCGTCAGCCTAGATGGAGCCCCGGACGCCCAGGGGACGAATGCCCGGGACGCATGGAGCCCGTCCTGGGCACTTTTCTATGCCGTCAGCCTGGATGGAGCCCCGGACGCCCGGGGGACGACTACCCAGGAGCCATGGAGCCCGTCCTGGGCAATTTGACATGCAGTTGGCCTGGAGGAAGGAAGCCCCGGGTGGCCTAGGGAGGTGTTGCCCAGGCATAGCCCATCTGGTCCCCATGGCAGAGAACCACCAGCCTCGGAGGGGTGTCCGGGCGTACCCTTCTCCCTAGTAATCCGGAGGAAAATTACCCCCGTTTCTTGTAATCTGTGCACGCGAGGTGACAGAGGGGACCCAAGGCGCGAATGTACCCGACCTCCTGGAGCCCTCGCTGGGATCCGGGCAGCGAATGGCACCTCATCGGGAATTCCAGGGAAGTTCGGCCATCTGGTCGCCCCATAGGAAAGCGTTGCGGGCGACCAGATGCCCGGGGGGATCCGGGCGACCAGATGGCCGAGGGAATCTGGCCGATCAGATGGCTGGACACGGAAGTGAAGCCGCCTGGACTCTCCCGACCCTGTCCCCGTCCCCGTGCCCGTGCCCGGGACGCATGGAGCCCGTCCTGGGCACTTTTCCATGCCTTCGGCCTGGAGCCCCCAGACTCCCAGGGAAGGACCACCGTGAAAGCCATGGAGCCCGACCCGGGCACTCTGCCATACCGTCAGCCTGGATGGAGCCCCGGACGCCCGGGGGACGAATGCCCGGGACGCATGGAGCCCGTCCTGGGCACTTTTCCATGCCTTCGGCCTGGAGCGCCCCGACACCCAGGGGAGGACCACCCTGAAAACCATGGAGCCCGACCCGGGCACTCTGCCATGCTGTCAGCCTGGATGGAGCCCCGGACGCCCGGGGGACGAAGGCCCGGGACGCATGGAGCCCGTCCCAGGCACTCTGCATGCCGTCGGCCTGGATGGAGCCCCGGACGCCCGGGGGACGACTGCCCAAGAGCCATGGAGCCCATCCCGGGCACTCTGCCATGCCGTCCCGACAAATTCGTACGGACTCCTAACCTTCCGACACGGATCGGAATCGAGCCCTTTCTGACCCAGCAGATTTCAGGTTGATTTGCAATATACTTTACGTATGATTTTATGGGGGCCGATTCCGATCCGGTACGTAAAAGCACATCCGACCGACATGTCGGACAACCACGTACACCCAGGGGATAGGACTGCCCGGGTCACATGGACCCCGTCCTGGGCACTCTGATCTGCCGCCGGCGCCGGGGATCGAACCGTGATCACCAGATGGGGATATCCCAAAAATCTGGCATGGATACGGCCCGCCAGGACAGGTTTGGGCACCCCTGGCGTAGAGAAACCTGATGTTTTACTCATGTTATCCTTAGTTCGTTTTTGTAAGACCTTGCATTCCTAAGGTGGTCTCAACCCTACCTTATTGCTTTTTACCTACGCATTTTGCTGTATCTTTTTGTTGGCCTTAGGACTCTGATCACTTTATCGCTACTAATCAGTGCTGAAGTGCACGTGCTTCTTCCCTAATCATGTGTGTAATTGGAGTATACCTGACTGACAGTTTTAATTTACTTTAAAGCCCCTTGTAAAGAGATATACCATATACCCAGGGACTGATTGTGCCGCCCAAAGAAGTAGCATTTCAAACCTGTCTCAAGCCTGCTACTGCAGTGCCTGTGCTGCAGTGTACTGCCACTTCGACTTGCCATTTAACGCTACTTGCCAAGCCTTAAACTCCAATATTATTACATATAATTAACCCCTAAGGTAGGCCCTAGATAGTCCTAGGGGCATCATGCTATGTAAGTAAAAGGTAAGACATGTACTGTGGTAGTTTGCATGTCCTGGTAGTACCAAAAAGTCTATTACATTTTTCACTATTGTGAGGTCTGCCCCTCTCATAGGTTAGCATTGGGTATTCCTTTATACTTTTTGGGGGGTAATTCCATATCAGAGAGGAGAAGCTTTATTTATTTATTGATAAATCCTATTTACTGGTGAGCTTGGATATAACTTTACTATTTTATAAATGCCATTTTTAGAGAGTGAGCATTTCTCTGCACTTACTGCTCTATTTGCCTGAAAACCTGTCTCCAATTGACATCTGGATTGGGCTGCGAGACAGCTACATTTGTGCATTCTCTCTAGACAGCCACAACACAGGTCACTTAACTGCAACTGCATTCATCTGCATTCTGATTGGCATGGGGGAGAGCTCCATTCCCCCACCACAAATAGGTTCAAGAACGATAATTTATGTCAGTAGGTACAATATAGCTACATTTTATAATCATGTGTGTTTAAATAATTTGTCGTTAGATCGTTTAAATATTTTAAAGGATCTGTTTTTAATAGACATTTTACAAAAACAACTGGTACATTTGGTAATTCTGTAAAAGAAAAACCCAACTGCTGTGACATTGCCAACCACAATGCCGTGACTCGGATTCGAACCGAGGTTGCTGCGGCCACAACGCAGAGTACTAACCACTATACGATCACGGCGAGCTACTTGGGCTCAATAACATACAGTGACATGGAGAATTTATAATTCGGAACACTCAGGGAACTCCTGTGATAGGCTGAATGTGTTCATTGCTTCCTCATTCCGTATACAAAGGCTTTGTCTCCTCAGTGGTTGATAGGCTGAAACCGTTTCCTGGCCGCCTGCTTGTGAACTGCCTGGAGTCAAAGATCACACATACACTTGTGGGCCTGTGATGGGACACCAATGCAGAGAAACACACCTGGTGCAGATCTTCTATTCTGTCTATTAGACCTGCATCTCCCCTGTACCTCCTCAAGCCATCTGTATGTGAAGCAAGAAAGAGTTAAGGAGCGGTCCATCTACACTTTTATAGGGAGGATGCTGCCGTGAGCTCCTCCCAGCTAATCACACAAACAGCAGTAAAGCAAGATAACTACACAGTTAGGGGGGACTGCATGGTTAGGTTTTTGAGGAATTATTGAAACTGACCTCAGTGACCCATGATCAGAGCTGTGGCTAATGACTGCGTGCCTAATTATGATGAAGCAAGCACCATGGCTTGTACGGGCCCCACAACACGCTTTTCTTAGCTCATTGAATTAAAGTATAAACCTCTGCCATGTATGAGTGGTAAAGGCTTGTTAATTTGGTTGCTTTTCCAATTCACGTCTGACAACAAGATGAAGGAACATTGGGGCATTAGAAGCTTTGGAAAGTAGCCACCAACCTCGGAGAAAGAGAGAAAGAGGGAAAAGGCAGTATGAGGTGCGGAGAAAACAGCAGCAGGTACAAGGAGCTCAAATGAGATTAATGGCGCCTAAATAGAGCACGTAAAGAAACAGTTACAAATCTAAGAAAAGGGAAAGAAAGACTAGGAAAAAAACACGGAAAGAGCCTGTAGATAAAATTCTCTTCCTGGGACATCAGGCTAAGAGAAATTACACAGGGTGCAGTTAAGTTTGTAACACGGGGAGAATAGAAAAGAAAATGCAATTTTATGAAGTGTGTTTGCCTAATCCAGCAAGCACTTTTGTTTTATTTTTCTATTTGCTTCCTTTATTGGTAAAGTAAGTTTCAAGTGCATGAATGGTATGACTGAGAGAGCCAGGGTATAATAATTTGAAGTGTTTGCACCAGCGCTAATGTAGGACGAGAGTTATAGCAAAGATATGAAAGGGGTAGCGATAATAAATATGTGAAAGGGCAATAGTGACACCAAAATAAGCCACCTATTTATAAAACTGACATGGAAGAAATTCTAAAGGTTAACTTCTGAAATTGTAGCCGATGTTAAAATACTTCTCGTTGTTTGCAGGATTCGAACCTGCGCGGGGAGACCCCAATGGATTTCTAGTCTATCGCCTTAACCACTCGGCCACAACTACTGACTGTAAGTTTTGTGCAAATAATCTGTATGAACGTTTTCAAGGTGTCCCACAGCAAATTCCTGATATTCTGCAATGCACTTTTTAAAAATAATGGTTTTTTCAGCAGGCACGTTCTCTCCTAAAAACAAAAATTGCATGAGTATATCTCTAGTTTGGAAAAGGATAGGCTTTCATGCATACTCGCATGTGGCACTCAAGTTTTTGGGACCCTATTGCACTCTGTTTTAGTGCTGCTTTTAGTCTATGGCCCATATAACAGAAGTCTACCATCTTTGAGTATTTGAGGCTCCTTTGTAAGTGCTTTATCTTTTTTACTTGAAGAGCTATATAATAAAGGGGTCCGGGAAAGATTGCATTTATGGAAGATAAAAGAAGGCACACTTGTCTAACCAAACGCCGTAGAGAAACCTGATGTTTTACTCATGCTATCCTTAGTTCGTTTTTGTTAGACCTTGCATTCTTAAGGTGGTCTCAACCCTACCTTATTGCTTTTCACCTACGCATTTTGCTGTATCTTTCTGTTGGCCTTAGGACTCTGATCACTTTATCACTACTAATCAGTGCTGAAGTGCACGTGCTTCTTCCCTAATCATGTGTGTAATTGGAGTATACCTGACTGACAGATTTAATTTACTTTAAAGCCCCTTGTAAAGAGATATACCATATACCCAGGGACTGATTGTGCCGCCCAAAGAAGTAGCATTTCAAACCTGTCTCAAGCCTGCTACTGCAGTGCCTGTGCTGCAGTGTACTGCCACTTCGACTTGCGATTTAAAACTACTTGCCAAGCCTTAAACTCCAATTTTATTACATATAATTAACCCCTAAGGTAGGCCCTAGATAGTCCTAGGGGCATCATGCTATGTAAGTAAAAGGTAAGACATGTACTGTGGTAGTTTGCATGTCCTGGTAGTACCAAACAGTCTATTACATTTTTCACTACTGTGAGGTCTGCCCCTCTCATAGGTTAGCATTGGGTATTCCCTTATATTTTTTGGGGGTAATTCCATATCAGAGAGGAGATGCTTTATTTATTTATTGATAAATCCTATTTACTGGTGAGGTTGGATTTAACTTTACTATTTTATAAATGCCATTTTTAGAGAGTGAGCATTTCTCTGCACTTACTGCTCTATTTGCCTGAAAACCTGTCTCCAATTGACGTCTGGATTGGGCTGCGAGACAGCTACATTTGTGCATTCCCTCTAGACAGCCACAACACAGGTCACTCAACTGCAATTGCATTCATCTGCATTCTGATTGGCATTGGGGAGAGCTCCATTCCCCCCACCGCAAATAGGTTCAAGAACAATAATTTATGTCAGTAGGTACAATATAGCTACATATTATAATCATGTGTGTTTAAATAATTTATTCGTTAGATCGTTTAAACATTTTAAAGGATCTGTTTTTAATAGACATTTTACAAAAACGACTGGTACATTTGGTAATTCTGTAAAAGAAAAACTCAACTGCCGTGACATTGCCAACCACAATGCCGTGACTCGGATTCGAACCGAGGTTGTTGCGGCCACAACGCAGAGTACTAACCACTATACGATCACAGCGAGCTACTTGGGCTCAATAACATACAGTGACATGGAGAATTTATAATTCGGAACACTCAGGGAACTCCTGTGATAGGCTGAATGTGTTCATTGCTTCCTCATTCCTTATACAAAGGCTTTGTCTCCTCAGTGGTTGATAGGCTGAAACCGTTTCCTGGCCGCCTGCTTGTGAACTGCCAGGAGTCAAAGATCACACATACACTTGTGGGCCTGTGATGGGACACCAATGCAGAGAAACACACCTGGCGCAGATCTTCTATTCTGTCTATTAGATCTGCATCTCCCCTGTACCTCCTCAAGCCATCTGTATGTGAAGCAAGAAAAAGTTAAGGAGCGGTCCATCTACACTTTTATAGAGTGGATGCTGCCGTGAGCTCCTCCCAGCTAATCACACAAACAGCAGTAAAGCAAGATAACTACACAGTTAGGGGGGACGGCATGGTAAGGTTTTTGAGGAATTATTGAAACTGACCTCAGTGACCCATGATCAGAGCTGTGGCTAATGACTGCGTGCCTAATTATGATGAAGCAAGCACCATGGCTCGTAGGGGCCCCACAACACGCTTTTCTTAGATCATTGAATTAAAGTATAAACCTCTGCAATGTATGAGTGGTAAAGGCTTGTTAATTTGGTTGCTTTTCCAATTCACGTCTGACAACAAGATGAAGGAACATTGGGGCATCAGAAGCATTGAAAAGTAGCCACCAACCTCAGAGAAAGAGAGAAAGAGGGAAAAGGCAGTATGAGGTGTGGAGAAAACAGCAGCAGGTACAAGGAGCTCAAATGAGATTAATGGCGCCTAAATAGAGCACGTAAAGGAACAGTTACAAATCTAAGAAAAGGGAAAGAAAGACTAGGAAAAAAACACGGAAAGAGCCTGTAGATAAAATTCTCTTCCTGGGACAGCAGGCCAAGAGAAATTACACAGGGAGCAGTTAAGCTTGTAACACGGGGAGAATAGAAAAGAAAATGCAGTTTTATGAAGTGTGTTTGCCTAATCCAGCAAGCACTTTTGTTTTATTTTTCTATTTGCTTCTTTTATTGGTGAAGTAAGTTTCAAGTGCATGAATGGTATGACTGAGAGAGCCAGGGTATAATAATTTGAAGTGTTTGCACCAGCGCTAATGTAGGACGAGAGTTATAGCAAAGATATGAAAGGGGTAGCTATAATAAATATGAGAAAGGGCAATAGTGACACCAAAATAAGCCACCTATTTATAAAACTGACATGGAAGAAATTCTAAAGGTTAACTTCTGAAATTGTAGCCGATGTAAAAAAGTTTCTCGTTGTTGGCAGGATTCGAACCTGCGCAGGGAGACCACAATGGATTTCTAGTCCATCACCTTAACCACTCAGCCACAACTGACTGTACGTTATGTGCAAATAATCTGTATGAAAGTTTTCAAGGTGTCCCACAGCAAATTCCTGATATTCTGCAATGCACTTTTTTAAAATAATGTTTTTTTCAGCAGGCACATTCTCTCCTAAAAACAAAAATAAGGCTACATCTTATAATCATGTGTGTTTAAATAATTTGTCGTTAGATCGTTTAAATATTTTAAAGGATCTGTTTTTAATAGACATTTTACAAAAACAACTGGTACATTTGGTAATTCTGTAAGAGAAAAACCCAACTGCCGTGACGTTGCCAACCACAATGCCGTGACTCGGATTCGAACCGAGGTTGCTGCGGCCACAACACAGAGTACTAACCACTATACGATCACGGCGAACTACTTGGGCTCAATAGCATATAGTGACACGGAGAATTTATAGTTCGGAACACTCAGGGAACTCCTGTGATAGGCTGAATGTGTTCATTGCTTCCTCATTCCTTATACAAAGGCTTTGTCTCCTCAGTGGTTGATAGGCTCAAACCGTTTCCTGGCCGCCTGCTTGTGAACTGCCAGAAGTCAAAGATCACACATACACTTGAGGGCCTGTGATGGGACACCAATGCAGAGAAACACACCTGGCGCAGATCTTCTATTCTGTCTATTAGACCTGCATCTCCCCTGTACCTCCTCAAGCCATCTGTATGTGAAGCAAGAAAAAGTTAAGGAGCGGTCCATCTACACTTTTATAGGGAGGATGCTGCCGTGAGCTCCTCCCAGCTAATCACACAAACAGCAGTAAAGCAAGATAACTACACAGTTAGGGGGGACTGCATGGTTAAGTTTTTGAGGAATTATTGAAACTGACCTCAGTGACCCATGATCACAGCTGTGGCTAATGACTGCGTGCCTAATTATGATGAAGCAAGCACCATGGCTCGTAGGGGCCCCACAACACGCTTTTCTTAGCTCATTGAATTAAAGTATAAACCTCTGCCATGTATGAGTGGTAAAGGCTTGTTAATTTGGTTGCTTTTCCAATTCACGGCTGACAACAAGATGAAGGAACATTGGGGCATCAGAAGCTTTTGAAAGTAGCCACCAACCTCAGAGAAAGAGAGAAAGAGGTAAAAGGCAGTATGAGGTGTGGAGAAAACAGCAGCAGGTACAAGGAGCTCAAATGAGATTAATGGCGCCTAAATAGAGCACATAAAGGAACAGTTACAAATCTAAGAAAAGGGAAAGAAAGACTAGGAAAAAAACACGGAAAGAGCCTGTAGATAAAATTCTCTTCCTGGGACAGCAGGCTAAGAGAAATTACACAGGGAGCAGTTAAGCTTGTAACACGGGGAGAATAGAAAAGAAAATGCAGTTTTATGAAGTGTGTTTGCCTAATCCAGCAAGCACTTTTGTTTTATTTTTCTATTTGCTTCTTTTATTGGTAAAGTAAGTTCCAAGTGCATGAATGGTATGACTGAGAGAGCCAGGGTATAATAATTTGAAGTGTTTGCACCAGCGCTAATGTAGGACGACAGTTATAGCAAAGATATGAAAGGGATAGCGATAATAAATATGTGAAAGGGCAATAGTGACACCAAAATAAGCCACCTATTTATAAAACTGACATGGAAGAAATTCTAAAGGTTAACTTCTGAAATTGTAGCCGATGTTAAAATGTTTCTCGTTGTTGGCAGGATTCGAACCTGCGCGGGGAGACCCCAATGGATTTCTAGTCCATCCCCTTAACCACTCGGCCACAACAACTGACTGTATGGTTTCTGCAAATAATCTGTATGAAAGTTTTCAAGGTGTCCCACAGCAAATTCCTGGTATTCTGCAATGCACTTTTTAAAAATAATGTTTTTTTCAGCAGGCACATTCTCTCCTAAAAACAAAAATTGCATGAGTATGTCTCTAGTTTGGAAAAGGATAGGCTTTCATGCATACTCTCATGTGGCACTCAAGTTTTTGGGACGCTATTGCACTCTGTTTTCGTGCTGCTTTTAGTCTATGGCCCATATTACAGAAGTCTACCATCTTTGAGTATTTGAGGCTCCTTTGTAAGTGCTTTATCTTTTTTACTTGAAGAGCTATATAATAAAGGGGTCAGGGAAAGATTGCATTTATGGAAGATAAAAGAAGGCACACTTGTCTCACCAAATGCCGTAGAGAAACCTGATGTTTTACTCATGTTATCTTTAGTTTGTTTTTGTTAGACCTTGCATTCTTAAGGTGGCCTCAACCCTACCTTATTGCTTTTCACCTACGCATTTTGCTGTATCTTTTTGTTGGCCTTAGGACTCTGATCACTTTATCGCTACTAATCAGTGCTGAAGTGCACGTGCTTCTTCCCTAATCATGTGTGTAATTGGAGTATACCTGACTGACAGATTTAATTTACTTGAAAGCCCCTTGTAAAGTGGTATACCATATACCCAGGGACTGATTGTGCCGCCCAAAGAAGTAGCATTTCAAACCTGTCTCAAGCCTGCTACTGCAGTGCCTGTGCTGCAGTGTACTGCCACTTCGACTTGCCATTTAAAACTACTTGCCAAGCCTTAAACTCCAATTTTATTACATATAATTAACCCCTAAGGTAGGCCCTAGGTAGTCCTAGGGGCATCATGCTATGTAAGTAAAAGGTAAGACATGTACTGTGGTAGTTTGCATTCCTGGTAGTACCAAACAGTCTATTACATTTTTCACTATTGTGAGGTCTGCCCCTCTCATAGGTTAGCATTGGGTATTCCCTTATACTTTTTGGGGGGTAATTCCATATCAGAGAGGAGAAGCTTTATTTATTTATTGATAAATCCTATTTACTGGTGAGGTTGGATTTAACTTTACTATTTTATAAATGCCATTTTTAGAGAATGAGCATTTCTCTGCACTTACTGCTCTATTTGCCTATAAAACCTGTCTCCAATTGACGTCTGGATTGGGCTGCGAGACAGCTACATTTGTGCATTCCCTCTAGACAGCCACAACACAGGTCACTCAACTGCAACTGCATTCATCTGCATTCTGTTTGGCATGGGGGAGAGCTCCATTCCCCCCACCGAAAATAGGTTCAAGAACGATAATTAATGTCAGTAGGTACAATATAGCTACATCTTATAATCATGTGTGTTTAAATAATTTGTCGTTAGATTGTTTAAATATTTTAAAGGATCTGTTTTTAATAGACATTTTACAAAAACAACTGGTACATTTGGTAATTCTGTAAAAGAAAAACCCAACTGCCGTGACATTGCCAACCACAATGCCGTGACTCGGATTCGAACCGAGGTTGCTGCGGCCACAACACAGAGTACTAACCACTATACGATCACAGCGAGCTACTTGGGCTCAATAACATACAGTGACATGGAGAATGTATAATTCTGAACACTCAGGGAACTCCTGTCATAGGCTGAATGTGTTCATTGCTTCCTCATTCCTTATACAAAGGCTTTGTCTCCTCAGTGGTTGAAAGGCTGAAACCGTTTCCTGGTCCACCTGCTTGTGAACTGCCAGAAGTCAAAGATCACACATACACTTGTGGGCCTGTGATGGGATACCAATGCAGAGAAACACACCTGGCGCAGATCTTCTATTCTGTCTATTAGACCTGCATCTCCCCTGTACCTCCTCAAGCCATCTGTATGTGAAGCAAGAAAGAGTTTAGGAGCGGTCCATCTACACATTTATAGGGAGGATGCTGCCGTGAGCTCCTCCCAGCTAATCACACAAACAGCAGTAAAGCAAGATAACTACACAGTTAGGGGGGACTGCATGGTTAGGTTTTTGAGGAATTATTGAAACTGACCTCAGTGACCCATGATCAGAGCTGTGGCTAATGACTGCGTGCCAATTATGATGAAGCAAGCACCATGGCTCGTAGGGGCCCCACAACACGCTTTTCTTAGCTCATTGAATTAAAGTATAAACCTCTGCCATGTATGAGTGGTAAAGGCTTGTTAATTTGGTTGCTTTTCCAATTCACGTCTGACAACAAGATGAAGGAACATTGGGGCATCAGAAGCTTTGGAAAGTAGCCACCAACCTCAGAGAAAGAGAGAAAGAGGGAAAAGGCAGTATGAGGTGTGGAGAAAACAGCAGCAGGTACAAGGAGCTCAAATGAGATTAATGGCGCCTAAATAGAGCACATAAAGGAACAGTTACAAATCTAAGAAAAGGGAAAGAAAGACTAGGAAAAAACACGGAAAGAGCCTGTAGATAAAATTCTCTTCCTGGGACAGCAGGCTAAGAGAAATTACACAGGGAGCAGTTAAGCTTGTAACACGGGGAGAATAGAAAAGAAAATGCAGTTTTATGAAGTGTGTTTGCCTAATCCAGCAAGCACTTTTGTTTTATTTTTCTATTTGCTTCTTTTATTGGTAAAGTAAGTTTCAAGTGCATGAATGGTATCACTGAGAGAGCCAGGGTATAATAATTTGAAGTGTTTGCACCAGCGCTAATGTAGGACGAGTGTTATAGCAAAGATATGAAAGGGGTAGCGATAATAAATATGTGAAAGGGCAATAGTGATACCAAAATAAGCCACCTATTTATAAAATTGACATGGAAGAAATTCTAAAGGTTAACTTCTGAAATTGTAGCCGATGTTAAAAAGTTTCTCATTGTTGGCAGGATTCGAACCTGCGCGGGGAGACCCCAATGTATTGCTAGTACATTGCCTTAACCACTCGGCCACAACAACTGACTGTAAGATCTGTGCAAATAATCTGTATGAAAGTTTTCAAGGTGTCCCACAGCAAATTCCTGGTATTCTGCAATGCACTTTTTAAAAATAATGTTTTTTTCAGCAGGCACATTCTCTCCTAAAAACAAAAATTGCATGAGTATATCTCTAGTTTGGAAAAGGATAGGCTTTCATGCATACTCTCATGTGGCACTCAAGTTTTTGGGACCCTATTGCACTCTGTTTTCGTGCTGCTTTTAGTCTATGGCCCATATTACAGAAGTCTACCATCTTTGAGTATTTGAGGCTCTTTTGTAAGTGCTTTATCTTTTTTACTTGAAGAGCTATATAATAAAGGGGTCGGGGAAAGATTGCATTTATGGAAGATAAAAGAAGGCACACTTGTCTCACCAAATGCCGTAGAGAAACCTGATGTTTTACTCATGTTATCCTTACATTTGTTTTTGTTAGACCTTGCATTCTTAAGGTGGCCTCAACCCTACCTTATTGCTTTTCACCTACGCATTTTGCTGTATCTTTTTGTTGGCCTTAGGACTCTGATCACTTTATCGCTACTAATCAGTGCTGAAGTACACGTTCTTCTTCCCTAATCATGCGTGTAATTGGAGTATACCTGACTGACAGATTTAATTGACTTGAAAGCCCCTTGTAAAGTGGTATACCATATACCCAGGGACTGATTGTGCTGCCCAAAGAAGTAGCATTTCAAACCTGTCTCAAGCCTGCTACTGCAGTGCCTGTGCTGCAGTGTACTGCCACTTCGACTTGCCATTTAAAACTACTTGCCAAGCCTTAAACTCCAATTTTATTACATATAATTAACCCCTAAGGTAGGCCCTAGGTAGTCCTAGGGGCATCATGCTATGTAAGTAAAAGGTAAGACATGTACTGTGGTAGTTTGCATGTCCTGGTAGTACCAAACAGTCTATTACATTTTTCACTACAGTGAGGTCTACCCCTCTCATAGGTAAGCATTGGGTATTCCCTTATACTTTTTGGGGGGTAATTCCATATCAGAGAGGAGAAGCTTTATTTATTTATTGATAAATCCTATTTACTGGTGAGGTTGGATTTAACTTTACTATTTTATAAATGCCATTTTTAGAGAGTGAGCATTTCTCTGCACTTACTGCTCTATTTGCCTGAAAACCTGTCTCCAATTGACGTCTGGATTGGGCTGCGAGACAGCTACATTTGTGCATTCCCTCTAGACAGCCACAACACAGGTCACTCAACTGCAACTGCATTCTGATTGGCATGGGGGGAGAGCTCCATTCCCCCCATCGCAAATAGGTTCAAGAACGATAATTTATGTCAGTAGGTACAATATAGCTACATCTTATAATCATGTGTGTTTAAATAATTTGTTGTTAGATCGTTTAAATATTTTAAAGGATCTGTTTTTAATAGAAATTTTACAAAAACAACTGGTACATTTGGTAATTCTGTAAAAGAAAAACCCAACTGCCGTGACATTGCCAACCACAATGCCGTGACTCGGATTCGAACCAAGGTTGCTGCGGCCACAACACAGAGTACTAACCACCATACGATCACGGTAAGCTACTTGGGCTCAATAAAATACAGTGACATGGAGAATTTATAATTCGGAACACTCAGGGAACTCCTGTGATAGGCTGAATGTGTTCATTGCTTCCTCATTCCTTATACAAAGGCTTTGTCTCCTCAGTGGTTGATAGGCTGAAACCGTTTCCTGGCCGCCTGCTTGTGAACTGCCAGAAGTCAAAGATCACACATACACTTGTGGGCCTGTGATGGGACACCAATGCAGAGAAACACACCTGGCGCAGATCGTCTATTCTGTCTATTAGACCTGCATCTCCCCTGTACCTCCTCAAGCCATCTGTATGTGAAGCAAGAAAAAGTTAAGGAGCGGTCCATCTACACTTTTATAGGGAGGATGCTGCCGTGAGCTCCTCCCAGCTAATCACACAAACAGCAGTAAAGCAAGATAACTACACAGTTAGGGGGGACTGCATGGTTAGGTTTTTGAGGAATTATTGAAACTGACCTCAGTGACCCATGAACAGAGCTGTGGCTAATGACTGCGTGCCCAATTATGATGAAGGAAGCACCATACCTCGTAGGGGCCCCACAACACGCTTTTCTTAGCTCTTTGAATTAAAGTATAAACCTCTGCCATGTATGAGTGGTAAAGGCTTGTTAATTTGGTTGCTTTTCCAATTCACGTCTGACAACAAGATGAAGGAACATTGGGGCATCAGAAGCTTTGGAAAGTAGCCACCAACCTCAGAGAAAGAGAGAAAGAGGGAAAAGGCAGTATGAGGTGTGGAGAAAACAGCAGCAGGTACAAGGAGCTCAAATGAGATTAATGGCGCCTAAATAGAGCACATAAAGGAACAGTTACAAATCTAAGAAAAGGGAAAGAAAGACTAGGAAAAAAACACGGAAAGAGCCTTAGATAAAATTCTCTTCCTGGGACAGCAGGCTAAGAGAAATTACACAGGGAGCAGTTAAGCTTGTAACACGGGGAGAATAGAAAAGAAAATGCAGTTTTATGAAGTGTGTTTGCCTAATCCAGCAAGCACTTTTGTTTTATTTTTCTATTTGCTTCTTTTATTGGTAAAGTAAGTTTCAAGTGCATGAATGGTATCACTGAGAGAGCCAGGGTATAATAATTTGAAGTGTTTGCACCAGCGCTAATGTAGGACGAGTGTTATAGCAAAGATATGAAAGGGGTAGCGATAATAAATATGTGAAAGGGCAATAGTGACACCAAAATAAGCCACCTATTTATAAAATTGACATGGAAGAAATTCTAAAGGTTAACTTCTGAAATTGTAGCCGATGTTAAAAAGTTTCTCATTGTTGGCAGGATTCGAATCTGCGCGGGGAGACCCCAATGTATTGCTAGTACATTGCCTTAACCACTCGGCCACAACAACTGACTGTAAGATCTGTGCAAATAATCTGTATGAAAGTTTTCAAGGTGTCCCACAGCAAATTCCTGGTATTCTGCAATGCACTTTTTAAAAATAATGTTTTTTTCAGCAGGCACATTCTCTCCTAAAAACAAAAATTGCATGAGTATATCTCTAGTTTGGAAAAGGATAGGCTTTCATGCATACTCTCATGTGGCACTCAAGTTTTTGGGACCCTATTGCACTCTGTTTTCGTGCTGCTTTTAGTCTATGGCCCATATTACAGAAGTCTACCATCTTTGAGTATTTGAGGCTCTTTTGTAAGTGCTTTATCTTTTTTACTTGAAGAGCTATATAATAAAGGGGTCGGGGAAAGATTGCATTTATGGAAGATAAAAGAAGGCACACTTGTCTCACCAAATGCCGTAGAGAAACCTGATGTTTTACTCATGTTATCCTTACATTTGTTTTTGTTAGACCTTGCATTCTTAAGGTGGCCTCAACCCTACCTTATTGCTTTTCACCTACGCATTTTGCTGTATCTTTTTGTTGGCCTTAGGACTCTGATCACTTTATCGCTACTAATCAGTGCTGAAGTACACGTTCTTCTTCCCTAATCATGCGTGTAATTGGAGTATACCTGACTGACAGATTTAATTGACTTGAAAGCCCCTTGTAAAGTGGTATACCATATACCCAGGGACTGATTGTGCTGCCCAAAGAAGTAGCATTTCAAACCTGTCTCAAGCCTGCTACTGCAGTGCCTGTGCTGCAGTGTACTGCCACTTCGACTTGCCATTTAAAACTACTTGCCAAGCCTTAAACTCCAATTTTATTACATATAATTAACCCCTAAGGTAGGCCCTAGGTAGTCCTAGGGGCATCATGCTATGTAAGTAAAAGGTAACACATGTACTGTGGTAGTTTGCATGTCCTGGTAGTACCAAACAGTCTATTACATTTTTCACTACAGTGAGGTCTACCCCTCTCATAGGTAAGCATTGGGTATTCCCTTATACTTTTTGGGGGGTAATTCCATATCAGAGAGGAGAAGCTTTATTTATTTATTGATAAATCCTATTTACTGGTGAGGTTGGATTTAACTTTACTATTTTATAAATGCCATTTTTAGAGAGTGAGCATTTCTCTGCACTTACTGCTCTATTTGCCTGAAAACCTGTCTCCAATTGACGTCTGGATTGGGCTGCGAGACAGCTACATTTGTGCATTCCCTCTAGACAGCCACAACACAGGTCACTCAACTGCAACTGCATTCTGATTGGCATGGGGGGAGAGCTCCATTCCCCCCATCGCAAATAGGTTCAAGAACGATAATTTATGTCAGTAGGTACAATATAGCTACATCTTATAATCATGTGTGTTTAAATAATTTGTTGTTAGATCGTTTAAATATTTTAAAGGATCTGTTTTTAATAGAAATTTTACAAAAACAACTGGTACATTTGGTAATTCTGTAAAAGAAAAACCCAACTGCCGTGACATTGCCAACCACAATGCCGTGACTCGGATTCGAACCAAGGTTGCTGCGGCCACAACACAGAGTACTAACCACCATACGATCACGGCAAGCTACTTGGGCTCAATAAAATACAGTGACATGGAGAATTTATAATTCGGAACACTCAGGGAACTCCTGTGATAGGCTGAATGTGTTCATTGCTTCCTCATTCCTTATACAAAGGCTTTGTCTCCTCAGTGGTTGATAGGCTGAAACCGTTTCCTGGCCGCCTGCTTGTGAACTGCCAGAAGTCAAAGATCACACATACACTTGTGGGCCTGTGATGGGACACCAATGCAGAGAAACACACCTGGCGCAGATCGTCTATTCTGTCTATTAGACCTGCATCTCCCCTGTACCTCCTCAAGCCATCTGTATGTGAAGCAAGAAAAAGTTAAGGAGCGGTCCATCTACACTTTTATAGGGAGGATGCTGCCGTGAGCTCCTCCCAGCTAATCACACAAACAGCAGTAAAGCAAGATAACTACACAGTTAGGGGGGGGCGCTAGGTGGCGCCAGACCAAGATGGCAGCACTATAGTGAGGCTCTCGCCAGATCGAGCCTTTGACCGATCCTGCTGACCATCCTGACCGGGGTTACTAGCTCTTTCTCCCCACCGTGGTGACCGCGGTGCTTTCCTGCACTCGGCGGTGCCAGCAGCGTCGCCATCGCCCGACTGGAAGCGAAGCTGTGAGAAGATTTGCTCTGAGGCGGCTCAGGCTGGCTGCAGGGGACTCGCCACTCCGGGATTGACTGGCCGGGAGAGTCCGGGGATTTGCGGCCTAACCGGAGCTGCGGGCACAACAACTGCGGTGCACACAAACATCCGCCGCTTCCTCCGCACCTGTCTTATGCTGACTGAGGACCTCCATACATTGAAAGCGAGCCCTCCCTCTTGCCGCCGAGTCCTGGAGGTGACTGCGGGCGGCAGCTAACGGCCGAAAAAAGGCGCGAAAACGGCCATTGGCGGCGGAGCAGATTTCGGCGAGCAGCGCCAGGGTGCACAATCTGGAGCCGCTTCCCTCATAACTTCAGGTACTGTGGTGGCGCCGACACGGCTGGGACAATACTTAACTATTGCAGGGAGCTGCCATACAGTCTGCGCTGTGGCGCATTGACATCACGCTGGTCCCAACTGCTATCTCTGACCCTCCCATGCTGCTGGAGTGACCCTGCAAGCGTCTCAGACGGCGCTCTCTACACCCGCTTGCTCCCCTGAAACGTCCTCCTCGCCTCACAACACACGAGGTGCACTAACGGGGGGTTGTCGACCCACCGGCCCGGAGAGCACAGCGTTCCCAGCCCGCGCTGACGAGACTCGGAGCCCACCTCACTGCTCCTTCTCATGCATGCGTGACCTTGCCCATCGGACACGCTGACCATTGGCACAGGGCCGGCGATATCTGCCCAAGACCACATGCTCGGCTACAAGACGCAAACTGTGACGAGATTTGGACCCCCCCCCCTTACAGGTACTGCTTTCCTGGTTGCTCTGCTGGTTGCTCTACTGTTGTGATCCGCACTGGAAGGCCCTGGTTGATGCGTCAATGTTAATAGATTCTTCTGCGTCACCGGTGGTATTGTTCACTAGCCCTGCCTCATTATTCTGGACTTGTGAGCCGAGGTATTCCGAAAGACGTCACCTCTGAAATACACTGCGCCCCTGGTGCCACCTCCTCAAGGGTTCTATCTCGCCCTGCCACTCCGCCTTGTCACATAAACGCTACTTCGCGTCGCCACGCACTGGCTGCTCCTAACACGCCTACTGCGAGTGCACCTAATCACGACATGGGCCGCAACGACGCTAAGCAGACCAAAATACCATTTGAATCTAAACGGGCCTCCAGAATCATGCAAGAACCCGCAGGTAGCCCTCCTACCCGTGAACCGCCGGGGGACGACTGGAAAGCCTTGCTGCTGACCATGCAACAGAGTTTGACAAGCATTGACGCCAAAGTTGACACGATCAATACTCGCATGGACAGTGTGGTTACCAAACTGGAACAACACGACACCAGACTCAAGGAAGCAGAAGATCGAATATCGGATCTGGAAGATGGTGCCACCGCGAGCGCCAGGCAGGTGACCCAAATGGACAGGCTCCTAAAAATCATCGCGGAGAAAAACGAGGACTTAGAAGCCAGGTCCAGGCGCAACAACATCCGCGTCCTGGGCCTTGCGGAGTCCACCAACACTGGGAAAATGGAGGTGTTTATTGAAAATCTGGTCGTCGAACTCTTTGGTAAGGAATCGTTCTCCACGCACTTAATAGTGGAGCGAGCCCACAGATCCTTAGCCGCACGACCGCCGCCAGGTGCCCAGCCTCGCCCCATCATAGCGAGATTTCTCAATTATAGGGACCGGGACGCAGTGCTCCGACGAGCGAGAGAGGTTGGCACGGTGAGATATGGCAATACTACACTCTCATTTTTCCCGGACTTCACCCAGGCAGTGCAGGAAGCCAGGAGGAAATTCATAGGGGTTAAGAAAAAGCTCCAGGATCGTGAGATGACATACGCCATGTTGTACCCGGCTAAACTGAAGATTTCCTACGGGGGCAAGCAGCACTTCTTTCAAAATCCTCAACAGGTGGAGGACTTTCTTAAGCACCACAGGGCAGATGAAACCAGAGAAGACGCTGAATCCCATCGCTCCAGATCCTCTTCGCCTATGAACCAGCAGGAATAGTCCATATTCACAGTGACCGCCCCGATGACAAGAAGTGGTGACGGACTAGAAGCCTACACCACGGTGAGGTACAAATCGATAATGTTGTTTGACTTGGTATACATATTTGGCAGGCTCGATCGTCCACCTCCGTCCCACGCCGAGAGACCGGGGCTTTGCCTGGGTCCTAGTGGGTGCGAGTAGGGAGGTGGATGGCAGGTTTGGTGCCCCTAGTGCGGTACCCCAATGGGCGAGCCCCAAAACCCCCCTTCTTGTGATAGAATGGAGGGATACGTGACATTTCTAGGGTTTTTAAGTTGGGGAGTGGGAGGGATAATGGGGATTGGGTGGGTTCAGAATGCCCGGCGGGTTGGGGTTGCCGGAGTGGGTGGGGGAATGTTCCAACATATTGCCTGCAGGACAGAAGTGTTTATTGTCCACGTTAGCAGTTGGGCATACCGAGAGGGTAGTTGGGTTTTGATTCCTATATTTGCTGCCGTATGTTATTTATGCATGGATGTTGTGGATGATTGGCGATCTTTTTTTCCGATGGGAGTATGGGGGACGTAGCTGGACCGCTGCCCGCTTCGCAGTTCCGAGTAGCCTCCTGGAATATACGGGGGCTGAACAACCCAAAGAAAAAAAGACAAATACTGGGGTATCTAGACAGGCACGGGATATCTGTAGCTATGCTGCAAGAAACTCATCTGATGCCAAGCGGCTCCCCTCCATTCGCTTCTAAATGGGCTGTGAGCAGGGTGTTCTCCTCCTATTCCAATTACGCTAGAGGGGTGGTAATACTGGTGAAAAGAGGAACACATTTCATTCCAGCTGGGACTGAGATAGATGCTGGGGGGCGCTACTGCATGCTATGGGGGAAATTACACTCACACACAATACTGTTTGCATGTTACTATGGTCCCAACACGGATGACCCTGATGCTCTTCTCACCCTATGGGGGAAAATACAGGCTTTGGGGATAGATCATGTGATGCTAGGGGGAGATTTCAACACGGCCCTCATACCCGCGCAGGACAGGTCGCACCCACATGCCTCTCATTATACTAATACTCAGAGATCACTAATGGGAATACTGAAGGAGCACCGCCTGGTGGACTCGTGGCGACATATGCATCCCAACACCAAACAGGGTACTCATTGCTCTGCGTTCCACTCCACATGGGCCCGCCTTGACTATATATTTGTCTCAGCGGGTCTATCCCCATGGTTAACCAAAGCAAATCACCTGGCGCGTACATACTCGGACCACTCCCCGGTTCTTCTCTCCCTAAACATTCCCCTCACTACTCCCCCTTTCCTAAACTGGCGCCTAAATCCCGCACACCTGACTGACACTGCATTCACTGCTGAATTGGAACTGGAAATCACAGAGTTCTTTGAACGGAATATTGATTCAGTGTCTAGTCTCACTACAGTTTGGGAGGCTTTTAAAGTGACTATGAGGGGGAGCTGTATCGCCAAAGGGGGTGGAGTGCTCAGGGCGCTGCGAACAGACATACACAAGCTTGAACTGGAGCTCCGTCAGCTAGAGCGAGAAATGGCGAACGGAGATTGGGACGGCGCAGTACATGCTCAGATCAGGGACAAACTGAACGACTACTCAGAAGCGGCGGATAGGGAAGGCTAATTTCTGGGTAAGCCCTTTAATGCTCGGATATATGGTGAGGGAGACAGGCCTGGCAAGGCGCTGGCCAGTGCAGTCAGGACCCCTCGATATCAAAGTTATGTCCCGACTTTATTGGACAAACATGGCACACCGCACCACGATACCGTGACACAGCTACAAGTGTTAACTGAACACTATACCTCGCTTTACACCTCACTTAGGAATGACACGCTTAATTTGCAGGAATATCTAGAGGACACTGCTATTGCCTGGCTGGGGCCGTCCCAGCAAAAATTCCTCCATCATGAGCTTGAGCTTGATGAGATCAAAGATGCCATCATGTCCATGAAGTCAGGGAAAGCACCGGGGTCGGACGGTCTTCCGATAGATTTTTATAAATCCTTTCTACATGTACTAGCACCCATACTGAAACAGGTCTTTTATGCGGCATTGGAGGAGGGCTCGCTCCCCCTCACGATGCGGGAAGCATTAATAACATCGCTACTGAAACCAGGTAAACCGCCCGAACATTGCGATTCCTTCAGGCCCCTCTCGCTATTGAATACAGACAGCAAGATCTTAGCTAAAGTTCTCGCTACACGTCTCAATCTCCTTATGGAAAGACTCGTCCTTCCAGATCAGGCGGGGTTCGTTCCAAACCGTGCCACGTCCCATAATTTGCGTACCTTACAAGCAGTGCTTCAAGATATTAACCCTGGGTGTGAGGCTGCTGCCATTTTCCTGGACGCTACAAAAGCGTTCGATACCCTGGAATGGGACTACCTGCTTCCACTACTCGAGAGGATGGGAGTCCCCTTCAATTTTCTGGACTGGATTCGACTGTTATACTATAAACCCCAAGCTACGGTGCTGCTCAACGGTGCGCGCTCCGCTCCGTTTGAGATCCATCGGGGTACCCGACAGGGATGCCCCCTGTCCCCGATACTCTTCGCTATTGCCATCGAACCCCTGGCCGCGAAGCTTAGACAACACCACAACCATCGTGCTCTAGTCTACCCGGAACGGCAACTCCTGATTGCACTGTACGCTGACGACATGACCCTCTACGTGAACAATCCACGGGATAATCTGAATCCCTTATTGCGCGAGATTACTAAATTTGGGGCTATAGCGGGGATACAGATAAACTGGGCGAAATCTGCTATGTTCCCCTTGACTGACAAGACCTCGGAATTTCCTCTTGACTACCCCCTGGTGTGGGAACCCGATGAAATCAAATATCTAGGAATCAAAATCACTAGGAATAGAGAGAACCTTATCCGGGCTAACTATGGGACGGTCCTGGACAAATTGACGGATAGCGTTACACGGTGGCTACATCTTACTCTATCCATGGCGGGCCGCATATCACTTATTAAGATGGTGATCCTCCCCAAACTATTGTATCTCTTTACGAATATTCCCTATAGCCCGGGGTCTTGCTTCTTTAGGGCCCTCGACTCCCAGCTCTCGCGACTGATCTGGGGAGGCAAACAAGCTAGACTTAGTTTAAAAACCCTGATGCTGCCTTACCACCAGGGAGGGTTTGAAGTCCCGGACTTCCGAAAATATTACGATTGTGCTCAGGGCCATTTTGCAGCGTACTGGCTCCATCCCCCTCCATTTATGGCCCACCTGGCGGTTGAGGATGGTTATATGAGACCGGAAAAACCCTCTGGGTATCTCTACGCTACAGTCAGCATGACCGATAGGGACCCGACTACGGTGGACTGCACTGTCAGGGCCTGGAAGCGCATTGCAGGGCACATGGGGGTACTATTCGCCTACTCGCCTTTAATGGCGGTGGCTAACGACCCCAGGGTGAGTGTCGCCCGAGAAGAATTGGGACGTAAATTCCTTGTCAAATACGCTATAAACACGTGGGGAGATCTTTACTTGCAGGGCACCTTCCGCACAGCTGTACAGATATTTGGGGACAATGCCCCCACGATGATGGATACTTTCCTCTATGTCCGCCTCCGACAAAACATTAAATCCGTCACACCCAACTTTCCGGACGAACCAGAAATCATGGCACCTCTGCATTCCCTGCTACAGGCCGCGGTCCCGAAACATGTAGTCTCCATGTTGTGCAAACATGTCCAGGTGGCCCCTTCGCCCCCCCCCTTTAGAGCCCGGCAGGACTGGGACGCTGACCTACCCGAACCCTTATCGGACGAGCAGTGGGAGACGAGCTGCTCTCACACACATGCTGTAACTGGAAACACCCGTCTCCGCCTGATCCATTATAAATTCCTGCACCGGCTCTATTTCACACCGGTAAAACTGCACCGTCTGGGCCTCAAGGGCGATGATAGATGTCTCCGATGTGGCATCCCGGGGGCAGATTTTATACACCTAGCATGGGGATGCCAAGCAGTCGCCACGTACTGGGCGGAAGTGTTTGACGCTCTCTCGGAAATGCTCGGACTATCCATAGACCCTTGCCCTAGGTTAGCGCTGCTCGGGCTAGCTCACCCTGCTGTTAAGACGAACCGCAAATTTTTTGCACTGAGCCTCCTTCTGGCTAAACGTCAGGTGGCATGCAGATGGGGCAGGGGGCGGGCACCCAAATTTAAAGATTGGTTGAGTTGCATGGCTACCTGGCAAGAACAATTACATAACTATGCTGACCTCTTACCACCTAAATCACGACCCAAAGATCTATGGGGCCCTCTTACTTCGTACCTACTTCACTTACACAGTGATGAACGTTCTGTGGAAGAGAATAATTGAGGGGTAGACTGCAGGGATCACTGCTCCGATCCCACACGGGGACTATATTCATCCACACACTTTCGAAAGCATTGCCACAACACGCGCCTCTAACATATGCTACCCCCTGCTGGACATGGCTTACTTTGGAACCTGCATAAGCGAACACACGCAGCACATACTGTTACGCCCCCCCCTGATCCGTAACGCACGGAACGAGGTGTAGCGGGATTGCGGGGTGACGAGCGTCCCCCCCTCCCCCTCTCACCTCTTGTATTATTCGGACTTAGTTCGGAACGGATATTCTCATTCAGTCGGTCATCCACTACAACACATCCATGGCACGACACAATATCGCACTCTCTGCATGGCAAGCGAACACACTACCTTCCCCGTGGTTGAGTCAATACCACTGCAGCAGTAATGACTCGGCCAGCATTGCCTGGCATCCGAAGCAGGATAGTGACTTCGACCCTGCGCCCCCCCGCGCAATTGAGCTCCATCATTTCACTGCTCCGACAAGGAGGGGTCGCTGGGGGAAGGAAAGGGGAATGTTATGTTGTTAAGCTGTTTGAAATGTGAAAAATAACCTCATTGCTTTGCTGCTCAGGGCCCACAATGTACACAAGAAGACCTCCTGCAATTTCCTATATGACCCATGTTTTATTCTACCGCGGCCGGCCCGGATGGGTTGTAGGCGACTTGCTGTGTCCACCCCATGACTTTATTCAGAATGCATGTTCATCCTCTTTCGTGACACTGTGGAAGCCGGCCCAGGAATATGGGTTGTGGGCACTGAGCTGTATCACATGTGTTTATGACCAATAAAGGTTTTCAAAAACAAAAAAAAAAAAAAAAAAAAAAAAAACTACACAGTTAGGGGGGACTGCATGGTTAGGTTTTTGAGGAATTATTGAAACTGACCTCAGTGACCCATGAACAGAGCTGTGGCTAATGACTGCGTGCCCAATTATGATGAAGCAAGCACCATACCTCGTAGGGGCCCCACAACACGCTTTTCTTAGCTCTTTGAATTAAAGTATAAACCTCTGCCATGTATGAGTGGTAAAGGCTTGTTAATTTGGTTGCTTTTCCAATTCACGTCTGACAACAAGATGAAGGAACATTGGGGCATCAGAAGCTTTGGAAAGTAGCCACCAACCTCAGAGAAAGAGAGAAAGAGGGAAAAGGCAGTATGAGGTGTGGAGAAAACAGCAGCAGGTACAAGGAGCTCAAATGAGATTAATGGCGCCTAAATAGAGCACATAAAGGAACAGTTACAAATCTAAGAAAAGGGAAAGAAAGACTAGGAAAAAAACACGGAAAGAGCCTTAGATAAAATTCTCTTCCTGGGACAGCAGGCTAAGAGAAATTACACAGGGAGCAGTTAAGCTTGTAACACAGGGAGAATAGAAAAGAAAATACAGTTTTATAAAGTGTGTTTGCCTAATCCAGCAAGCACTTTTGTTTTATTTTTCTATTTGCTTCTTTTATTGGTAAAGTAAGTTTCAAGTGCATGAATGGTATGACTGAGAGAGCCAGGGTATAATAATTTGAAGTGTTTGCACCAGCGTTAATGTAGGACGAGAGTTATAGCAAAGATATGAAAGGGGTAGCGATAAAAAATATGTGAAAGAGCAATAGTGACACCAAAATAAGCCACCTATTTATAAAACTGACATGGAAGAAATTCTAAAGGTTAACTTCTGAAATTGTAGCCGATGTTAAAAAGTTTCTCGTTGTTGGCAGGATTCGAACCTGCGCAGGGAGACCCCAATGGATTTCTAGTCCATCGCCTTAACCAC
This sequence comes from Lissotriton helveticus, assembly GCF_964261635.1. Lineage (NCBI taxonomy): Eukaryota > Metazoa > Chordata > Amphibia > Caudata > Salamandridae > Lissotriton > Lissotriton helveticus. The sequence continues at coordinate 132,534,757 of NC_136073.1, read as the reverse complement.
TCGGCCACAACAACTGACTGTAAGTTTTGAGCAAATAATCTGTATGAAAGTTTTCAAGGTGTCCCACAGCAAATTCCTGGTATTCTGCAATGCACTTTTTAAAAATAATGTTTTTTTCAGCAGGCACATTCTCTCCTAAAAACAAAAATTGCATGAGTATATCTCAAGTTTGGAAAAGGATAGGCTTTCATGCATACTCTCATGTGGCACTCAAGTTTTTGGGACCCTATTGCACTCTGTTTTCGGGCTGCTTTTAGTCTATGGCCCATATTACAGAAGTCTACCATCTTTGAGTATTTGAGGCTCCTTTGTAAGTGCTTTATCTTTTTTACTTGAAGAGCTATATAATAAAGGGGTCAGGGAAAGATTGCATTTATGGAAGATAAAAGAAGGCACACTTGTCTCACCAAATGCCGTAGAGAAACCTGATGTTTTACTCATGTTATCCTTAGTTTGTTTTTGTTAGACCTTGCATTCTTAAGGTGGCCTCAACCCTACCTTATTGCTTTTCACCTACGCATTTTGCTGTATCTTTTTATTGGCCTTAGGACTCTGATCACTTTATCGCTACTAATCAGTACTGAAGTGCACGTGCTTCTTCCCTAATCATGTGTGTAATTGGAGTATACCTGACTGACAGATTTAATTGACTTGAAAGCCCCTTGTAAAGTGGTATACCATATACCCAGGAACTGATTGTGCCGCCCAAAAAAGTAGCATTTCAAACCTGTCTCAAGCCTGCTACTGCAGTGCCTGTGCTGCAGTGTACTGCCACTTCGACTTGCCATTTAAAACTACTTGCCAAGCCTTAAACTCCAATTTTATTACATATAATTAACCCCTAAGGTAGGCCCTAGGTAGTCCTAGGGGCATCTTGCTATGTAAGTAAAAGGTTAGACATGTACTGTGGTAGTTTGCATGTCCTGGTAGTACCAAACAGTCTATTACATTTTTCACTACAGTGAGGTCTGCCCCTCTCATAGGTTAGCATTGGGTATTCCCTTATACTTTTTGGGGGGTAATTCCATATCAGAGAGGAGAAGCTTTATTTATTTATTGATAAATCCTATTTACTGGTGAGGTTGAATTTAACTTTACTATTTTATAAATGCCATTTTTAGAGAGTGAGCATTTCTCTGCACTTACTGCTCTATTTGCCTGAAAACCTGTCTCCAATTGACGTCTGGATTGGGCTGCGAGACAGCTACATTTGTGCATTCCCTCTAGACAGCCACAACACAGGTCACTCAACTGCAACTGCATTCATCTGCATTCTGTTTGGCATGGGGGAGAGCTCCATTCCCCCCACCGAAAATAGGTTCAAGAACGATAATTTATGTCAGTAGGTACAATATAGCTACATCTTATAATCATGTGTGTTTAAATAATTTGTCGTTAGATTGTTTAAATATTTTAAAGGATCTGTTTTTAATAGACATTTTACAAAAACAACTGGTACATTTGGTAATTCTGTAAAAGAAAAACCCAACTGCCGTGACATTGCCAACCACAATGCCGTGACTCGGATTCGAACCGAGGTTGCTGCGGCCACAACACAGAGTACTAACCACTATACGATCACAGCGAGCTACTTGGGCTCAATAACATACAGTGACATGGAGAATGTATAATTCTGAACACTCAGGGAACTCCTGTCATAGGCTGAATGTGTTCATTGCTTCCTCATTCCTTATACAAAGGCTTTGTCTCCTCAGTGGTTGAAAGGCTGAAACCGTTTCCTGGTCCACCTGCTTGTGAACTGCCAGAAGTCAAAGATCACACATACACTTGTGGGCCTGTGATGGGACACCAATGCAGAGAAACACACCTGGCGCAGATCTTCTATTCTGTCTATTAGACCTGCATCTCCCCTGTACCTCCTCAAGCCATCTGTATGTGAAGCAAGAAAGAGTTTAGGAGCGGTCCATCTACACATTTATAGGGAGGATGCTGCCGTGAGCTCCTCCCAGCTAATCACACAAACAGCAGTAAAGCAAGATAACTACACAGTTAGGGGGGACTGCATGGTTAGGTTTTTGAGGAATTATTGAAACTGACCTCAGTGACCCATGATCAGAGCTGTGGCTAATGACTGCGTGCCCAATTATGATGAAGCAAGCACCATGGCTCGTAGGGGCCCCACAACACGCTTTTCTTAGCTCATTGAATTAAAGTATAAACCTCTGCCATGTATGAGTGGTAAAGGCTTGTTAATTTGGTTGCTTTTCCAATTCACGTCTGACAACAAGATGAAGGAACATTGGGGCATCAGAAGCTTTGGAAAGTAGCCACCAACCTCAGAGAAAGAGAGAAAGAGTGAAAAGGCAGTATGAGGTGTTGAGAAAAAAGCAGCAGGTACAAGGAGCTCAAATGAGATTAATGGCGCCTAAATAGAGCACATAAAGGAACAGTTACAAATCTAAGAAAAGGGAAAGAAAGACTAGGAAAAAAACACGGAAAGAGCCTGTAGATAAAATTCTCTTCCTGGGACAGCAGGCTAAGAGAAATTACACAGGGAGCAGTTAAGCTTGTAACACGGGGAGAATAGAAAAGAAAATGCAGTTTTATGAAGTGTGTTTGCCTAATCCAGCAAGCACTTTTGTTTTATTTTTCTATTTGCTTCTTTTATTGGTAAAGTAAGTTTCAAGTGCATGAATGGTATCACTGAGAGAGCCAGGGTATAATAATTTGAAGTGTTTGCGCCAGCGCTAATGTAGGACGAGAGTTATAGCAAAGATATGAAAGGGGTAGCGATAATAAATATGTGAAAGGGCAATAGTGACACCAAAATAAGCCACCTATTTATAAAATTGACATGGAAGAAATTCTAAAGGTTAACTTCTGAAATTGTAGCTGATGTTAAAAAGTTTTTCATTGTTGGCAGGATTCGAACCTGCGCGGGGAGACCCCAATGGATTGCTAGTCCATTGCCTTAACCACTCGGCCACAACAACTGACTGTAAGATTTGTGCAAATAATCTGTATGAAAGTTTTCAAGGTGTCCCACAGCAAATTCCTGGTATTCTGCAATGCACTTTTTAAAAATAATGTTTTTTTCAGCAGGCACATTCTCTCCTAAAAACAAAAATTGCATGAGTATATCTCAAGTTTGGAAAAGGATAGGCTTTCATGCATACTCTCATGTGGCACTCAAGTTTTTGGGACCCTATTGCACTCTGTTTTCGTGCTGCTTTTAGTCTATGGCCCATATTACAGAAGTCTACCATCTTTGAGTATTTGAGGCTCCTTTGTAAGTGCTTTATCTTTTTTACTTGAAGAGCTATATAATAAAGGGGTCCGGGAAAGATTGCATTTATGGAAGATAAAAGAAGGCACACTTGTCTCACCAAATGCCGTAGAGAAACCTGATGTTTTACTCATGTTATCCTTACATTTGTTTTTGTTAGACCTTGCATTCTTAAGGTGGCCTCAACCCTACCTTATTGCTTTTCACCTACGCATTTTGCTGTATCTTTTTGTTGGCCTTAGGACTCTGATCACTTTATCGCTACTAATCAGTGCTGAAGTACACGTTCTTCTTCCCTAATCATGCGTGTAATTGGAGTATACCTGACTGACAGATTTAATTGACTTGAAAGCCCCTTGTAAAGTGGTATACCATATACCCAGGGACTGATTGTGCTGCCCAAAGAAGTAGCATTTCAAACCTGTCTCAAGCCTGCTACTGCAGTGCCTGTGCTGCAGTGTCCTGCCACTTCGACTTGCCATTTAAAACTACTTGCCAAGCCTTAAACTCCAATTTTATTACATATAATTAACCCCTAAGGTAGGCCCTAGGTAGTCCTAGGGGCATCATGCTATGTAAGTAAAAGGTAAGACATGTACTGTGGTAGTTTGCATGTCCTGGTAGTACCAAACAGTCTATTACATTTTTCACTACAGTGAGGTCTACCCCTCTCATAGGTAAGCATTGGGTATTCCCTATACTTTTTGGGGGGTAATTCCATATCAGAGAGGAGAAGCTTTATTTATTTATTGATAAATCCTATTTACTGGTGAGGTTGGATTTAACTTTACTATTTTATAAATGCCATTTTTAGAGAGTGAGCATTTCTCTGCACTTACTGCTCTATTTGCCTGAAAACCTGTCTCCAATTGACGTCTGGATTGGGCTGCGAGACAGCTACATTTGTGCATTCCCTCTAGACAGCCACAACACAGGTCACTCAACTGCAACTGCATTCTGATTGGCATGGGGGGAGAGCTCCATTCCCCCCACCGCAAATAGGTTCAAGAACGATAATTTATGTCAGTAGGTACAATATAGCTACATCTTATAATCATGTGTGTTTAAATAATTTGTTGTTAGATCGTTTAAATATTTTAAAGGATCTGTTTTTAATAGACATTTTACAAAAACAACTGGTACATTTGGTAATTCTGTAAAAGAAAAACCCAACTGCCGTGACATTGCCAACCACAATGCTGTGACTCTGATTCGAACCGAGGTTGCTGCGGCCACAACGCAGAGTACTAACCACCATACGATCACGGCAAGCTACTTGGGCTCAATAAAGTACAGTGACATGGAGAATTTATAATTCGGAACACTCAGGGAACTCCTGTGATAGGCTGAATGTGTTCATTGCTTCCTCATTCCTTATACAAAGGCTTTGTCTCCTCAGTGGTTGATAGGCTGAAACCGTTTCCTGGCCGCCTGCTTGTGAACTGCCAGAAGTCAAAGATCACACATACACTTGTGGGCCTGTGATGGGACACCAATGCAGAGAAACACACCTGGCGCAGATCGTCTATTCTGTCTATTAGACCTGCATCTCCCCTGTACCTCCTCAAGCCATCTGTATGTGAAGCAAGAAAAAGTTAAGGAGCGGTCCATCTACACTTTTATAGGGAGGATGCTGCCGTGAGCTCCTCCCAGCTAATCACACAAACAGCAGTAAAGCAAGATAACTACACAGTTAGGGGGGACTGCATGGTTAGGTTTTTGAGGAATTATTGAAACTGACCTCAGTGACCCATGAACAGAGCTGTGGCTAATGACTGCGTGCCCAATTATGATGAAGCAAGCACCATACCTCGTAGGGGCCCCACAACACGCTTTTCATAGCTCTTTGAATTAAAGTATAAACCTCTGCCATGCATGAGTGGTAAAGGCTTGTTAATTTGGTTGCTTTTCCAATTCACGTCTGACAACAAGATGAAGGAACATTGGGGCATCAGAAGCTTTGGAAAGTAGCCACCAACCTCAGAGAAAGAGAGAAAGAGGGAAAAGGCAGTATGAGGTGTGGAGAAAACAGCAGCAGGTACAAGGAGCTCAAATGAGATTAATGGCGCCTAAATAGAGCACATAAAGGAACAGTTACAAAGCTAAGAAAAGGGAAAGATAGACTAGGAAAAAAACACGGAAAGAGCCTTAGATAAAATTCTCTTCCTGGGACAGCAGGCTAAGAGAAATTACACAGGGAGCAGTTAAGCTTGTAACACAGGGAGAATAGAAAAGAAAATACAGTTTTATAAAGTGTGTTTGCCTAATCCAGCAAGCACTTTTGTTTTATTTTTCTATTTGCTTCTTTTATTGGTAAAGTAAGTTTCAAGTGCATGAATGGTATGACTGAGAGAGCCAGGGTATAATAATTTGAAGTGTTTGCACCAGCGTTAATGTAGGACGAGAGTTATAGCAAAGATATGAAAGGGGTAGCGATAATAAATATGTGAAAGGGCAATAGTGACACCAAAATAAGCCACCTATTTATAAAACTGACATGGAAGAAATTCTAAAGGTTAACTTCTGAAATTGTAGCCGATGTTAAAAAGTTTCTCGTTGTTGGCAGGATTCGAACCTGCGCAGGGAGACCCCAATGGATTTCTAGTCACCTGCGCAGGGAGACCCCAATGAATTTCTAGTCCATCGCCTTAACCACTCGGCCACAACATCTGACTGTAAGTTTTGAGCAAATAATCTGTATGAAAGTTTTCAAGGTGTCCCACAGCAAATTCCTGGTATTCTGCAATGCACTTTTTAAAAATAATGTTTTTTTCAGCAGGCACATTCTCTCCTAAAAACAAAAATTGCATGAGTATATCTCAAGTTTGGAAAAGGATAGGCTTTCATGCATACTCTCATGTGGCACTCAAGTTTTTGGGACCCTATTGCACTCTGTTTTCGTGCTGCTTTTAGTCTATGGCCCATATTACAGAAGTCTACCATCTTTGAGTATTTGAGGCTCCTTTGTAAGTGCTTTATCTTTTTTACTTGAAGAGCTATATAATAAAGGGGTCAGGGAAAGATTGCATTTATGGAAGATAAAAGAAGGCACACTTGTCTCACCAAATGCCGTAGAGAAACCTGATGTTTTACTCATGTTATCCTTAGTTTGTTTTTGTTAGACCTTGCATTCTTAAGGTGGCCTCAACCCTACCTTATTGCTTTTCACCTACGCATTTTGCTGTATCTTTTTATTGGCCTTAGGACTCTGATCACTTTATCGCTACTAATCAGTACTGAAGTGCACGTGCTTCTTCCCTAATCATGTGTGTAATTGGAGTATACCTGACTGACAGATTTAATTGACTTGAAAGCCCCTTGTAAAGTGGTATACCATATACCCTGGAACTGATTGTGCCGCCCAAAAAAGTAGCATTTCAAACCTGTCTCAAGCCTGCTACTGCAGTGCCTGTGCTGCAGTGTACTGCCACTTCGACTTGCCATTTAAAACTACTTGCCAAGCCTTAAACTCCAATTTTATTACATATAATTAACCCCTAAGGTAGGCCCTAGGTAGTCCTAGGGGCATCTTGCTATGTAAGTAAAAGGTTAGACATGTACTGTGGTAGTTTGCATGTCCTGGTAGTACCAAACAGTCTATTACATTTTTCACTACAGTGAGGTCTGCCCCTCTCATAGGTTAGCATTGGGTATTCCCTTATACTTTTTGGGGGGTAATTCCATATCAGAGAGGAGAAGCTTTATTTATTTATTGATAAATCCTATTTACTGGTGAGGTTGAATTTAACTTTACTATTTTATAAATGCCATTTTTAGAGAGTGAGCATTTCTCTGCACTTACTGCTCTATTTGCCTGAAAACCTGTCTCCAATTGACGTCTGGATTGGGCTACGAGAAAGCTACATTTGTGCATTCCCTCTAGACAGCCACAACACAGGTCACTCAACTGCAACTGCATTCATCTGCATTCTGATTGGCATGGGGGAGAGCTCCATTCCCCCACCGCAAATAGGTTCAAGAACGATAATTTATGTCAGTAGGTACAATATAGCTACATCTTATAATCATGTGTGTTTAAATAATTTGTCGTTAGATCGTTTAAATATTTTAAAGGATCTGTTTTTAATAGACATTTTACAAAAACAACTGGTACATTTGGTAATTCTGTAAAAGAAAAACCCAACTGCCGTGACATTGCCAACCACAATGCCGTAACTCGGATTCGAACCGAGGTTGCTGCGGCCACAACGCAGAGTACTAACCACTATACGATCACGGCGAGCTACTTGGGCTCAATAACGTACAGTGACATGGAGAATTTATAATTCAGAACACTCAGGGAACTCCTGTGATAGGCTGAATGTGTTCATTGCTTCCTCATTCCTTATACAAAGGCTTTGTCTCCTCAGTGGTTGATAGGCTGAAACTGTTTCCTGGCCGCCTGCTTGTGAACTGCCAGGAGTCAAAGATCACACATACACTTGTGGGCCTGTGATGGGACACCAATGCAGAGAAACACACCTGGCGCAGATCTTCTATTCTGTCTAGTAGACCTGCATCTCCCCTGTACCTCCTCAAGCCATCTGTATGTGAAGCAAGAAAGAGTTAAGGAGCGGTCCATCTACACTTTTATAGGGAGGATGCTGCCGTGAGCTCCTCCCAGCTAATCACACAAACAGCAGTAAAGCAAGATAACTACACAGTTAGGGGGGACTGCATGGTTAGGTTTTTGAGGAATTATTGAAACTGACCTCAGTGACCCATGATCAGAGCTGTGGCTAATGACTGCGTGCCTAATTATGATGAAGCAAGCACCATGGCTCGTAGGGGCCCCACAACACGCTTTTCTTAGCTCAATTAAAGTATAAACCTCTGCCATGTATGAGTGGTAAAGGCTTGTTAGTTTGGTTGATTTTCCAATTCACGCCTGACAACAAGATGAAGGAACATTGGGGCATCAGAAGCTTTGGAAAGTAGCCACCAACCTCAGAGAAAGAGAGAAAGAGGGAAAAGGCAGTATGAGGTGTGGAGAAAACAGCAGCAGGTACAAGGAGCTCAAATGAGATTAATGGCGCCTAAATAGAGCACGTAAAGGAACAGTTACAAATCTAAGAAAAGGGAAAGAAAGACTAGGAAAAAAACACGGAAAGAGCCTGTAGATAAAATTCTCTTCCTCGGACAGCAGGCTAAGAGAAATTACACAGGGAGCAGTTAAGCTTGTAACACAGGGAGAATAGAAAAGAAAATACAGTTTTATAAAGTGTGTTTGCCTAATCCAGCAAGCACTTTTGTTTTATTTTTCTATTTGCTTCTTTTATTGGTAAAGTAAGTTTCAAGTGCTTGAATGGTATGACTGAGAGAGCCAGGGTATAATAATTTGAAGTGTTTGCACCAGCGCTAATGTAGGACGAGAGTTATAGCAAAGATATGAAAGGGGTAGCGATAATAAATATGCGAAAGGGCAATAGTGACACCAAAATAAGCCACCTATTTATAAAACTGACATGGAAGAAATTCAAAAGGTTAACTTCTGAAATTGTAGCCGATGTTAAAAAGTTTCTCGTTGTTGGCAGGATGAGAACCTGCACGGGGGGACCCCAATGGATTTCTAGTCCATCGCCTTAACCACTCAGCCACAACTGACTGTAAGTTTTGTGCAAATAATCTGTCTGAAAGTTTTCAAGGTGTCCCACAGCAAATTCCTGATATTCTGCAATGCACTTTTTAAAAATAATATTTTTTTCAGCAGGCACATTCTCTCCTAAAAACAAAAATAAGGCTACATCTTATAATCATGTGTGTTTAAATAATTTGTCGTTAGATCGTTTAAATATTTTAAAGGATCTGTTTTTAATAGACATTTTACAAAAACAACTGGTACATTTGGTAATTCTGTAAAAGAAAAACCCAACTGCCGTGACATTACCAACCACAATGCCGTGACTCAGATTTGAACCGAGGTTGCTGCGGCCACAACGCAGAGTACTAACCACTATACGATCACGGCGAGCTACTTGGGCTCAATTACATACAGTGACATGGAGAATTTATAATTCGAAACACTCAGGGAACTCCTGTGATAGGCTGAATGTGTTCATTGCTTCCTCATTCCTTATACAAAGGCTTTGTCTCCTCAGTGGTTGATAGGCTGAAACCGTTTCCTGGCTGCCTGCTTGTGAACTGCCAGAAGTCAAAGATCACACATACACGTGTGGGCCTGTGATGGGACACCAATGCAGAGAAAGACATCTGGCGCAGATCTTCTATTCTGTCTATTAGACCTGCATCTCCCCTGTACCTCCTCAAGCCATCTGTATGTGAAGCAAGAAAGAGTTAAGGAGCGGTCCATCTACACTTTTATAGGGAGGATGCTGCCGTGAGCTCCTCCCAGCTAATCACACAAACAGCAGTAAAGCAAGATAACTACACAGTTAGGGGGGACTGCATGGTTAGGTTTTTGAGGAATTATTGAAACTGACCTCAGTGACCCATGATCAGAGCTGTGGCTAATGACTGCGTTCCCAATTATGATGAAGCAAGCACCATGGCTCGTAGGGGCCCCACAACACGCTTTTCTTAGCTCATTGAATTAAAGTATAAACCTCTGCCATGTATGAGTGGCAAAAAGGCTTGTTAATTTGGTTGCTTTTCCAATTCACGTCTGACAACAAGATGAAGGAACATTGGGGCATCAGAAGCTTTGGAAAGTAGCCACCAACCTCAGAGAAAGAGAGAAAGAGGGAAAAGGCAGTATGAGGTGTGGAGAAAACAGCAGCAGGTACAAGGAGCTCAAATGAGATTAATGGCGCCTAAATAGAGCACATAAAGGAACAGTTACAAATCTAAGAAAAGGGAAAGAAAGACTAGGAAAAAAACACGGAAAAAGCCTGTAGATAAAATTCTCTTCCTGGGACAGCAGGCTAAGAGAAATTACACAGGGAGCAGTTAGGCTTGTAACACGGGGAGAATAGAAAATAAAATGCAGTTTTATGAAGTGTGTTTGCCTAATCCAGCAAGCACTTTTGTTTTATTTTTCTATTTGCTTCTTTTATTGGTAAAGTAAGTTTCAAGTGCATGAATGGTATGACTGAGAGAGCCAGGGTATAATAATTTGAAGTGTTTGCACCAGCGCTAATGTAGTACGAGAGTTATAGCAAAGATATGAAAGGGATAGCGATAATAAATATGTGAAAGGGCAATAGTGACACCAAAATAAGCCACCTATTTATAAAACTGACATGGAAGAAATTCTAAAGGTTAACTTCTGAAATTGTAGCCGATGTTAAAATGTTTCTCGTTGTTGGCAGGATTCGATCCTGCGCGGGGAGACCCCCAATGATTTCTAGTCCATCGCCTTAACCACTCGGCCACAACAACTGACTGTAGGTTTTGTGCAAATAATCTGTATGAAAGTTTTCAAGGTGTCCCACAGCAAATTCCTGGTATTCTGCAATGCACTTTTTAAAAATAATGTTTTTTTCAGCAGGCACATTCTCTCCTAAAAACAAAAATTGCATGAGTATATCTCTAGTTTGGAAAAGGATAGGCTTTCATGCATATTCTCATGTGGCACTCAAGTTTTTGGGACCCTATTGCACTCTGTTTTCGTGCTGCTTTTAGTCTATGGCCCATATTACAGAAGTCTACCATCTTTGAGTATTTGAGGCTCCTTTGTAAGTGCTTTATCTTTTTTACTTGAAGAGCTATATAATAAAGGGGTCCGGGAAAGATTGCATTTATGGAAGATAAAAGAAGGCACACTTGTCTCACCAAATGCCGTAGAGAAACCTGATGTTTTACTCATGTTATCTTTAGTTTGTTTTTGTTAGACCTTGCATTCTTAAGGTGGCCTCAACCCTACCTTATTGCTTTTCACCTATGCATTTTGCTGTATCTTTTTGTTGGCCTTAGGACTCTGATCACTTTATCGCTACTAATCAGTGCTGAAGTGCACGTGCTTCTTCCCTAATCATGTGTGTAATTGGAGTATACCTGACTGACAGATTTAATTTACTTGAAAGCCCCTTGTAAAGTGATATACCATATACCCAGGGACTGATTGTGCCGCCCAAAGAAGTAGCATTTCAAACCTGTCTCAAGCCTGCTACTGCAGTGCCTGTGCTGCAGTGTACTGCCACTTCGACGTGCCATTTAAAACTACTTGCCAAGCCTTAAACTCCAATTTTATTACATATAATTATCCCCTAAGGTAGGCCCTAGGTAGTCCTAGGGGCATCAAGCTATGTAAGTAAAAGTTAAGACATGTACTGTGGTAGTTTGCATGTCCTGGTAGTACCAAACAGTCTATTACATTTTTCACTATTGTGAGGTCTGCCCCTCTCATAGGTTAGCATTGGGTATTCCCTTATACTTTTTGGGGGGTAATTCCATATCAGAGAGGAGAAGCTTTATTTATTTATTGATAAATCCTATTTACTGGTGAGGTTGGATTTAACTTTACTATTTTATAAATGCTATTTTTAGAGAATGAGCATTTCTCTGCACTTACTGCTCTATTTGCCTGAAAACCTGTCTCCAATTGACGTCTGGATTGGGCTGCGAGACAGCTATATTTGTGCATTCCCTCTAGACAGCCACAACACAGGTCACTCAACTGCAACTGCATTCATCTGCATTCTGATTGGCATGGGGGAGAGCTCCATTCCCCCCACCGAAAATAGGTTCAAGAATGATAATTTATGTCAGTAGGTACAATATAGCTACATCTTATAATCATGTGTGTTTAAATAATTTGTTGTTAGATTGTTTAAATATTTTAAAGGATCTGTTTTTAATAGACATTTTACAAAAATAACTGGTACATTTGGTAATTCTGTAAAAGAAAAACCCAGCTGCCGTGACATTGCCAACCACAATGCAGTGACTCGGATTTGAACCGAGGTTGCTGCAGCCACAACGCAGAGTACTAACCACTATACGATCACGGCAAGCTACTTGGACTCAATAGCATACAGTGACATGGAGAATTTATAATTCGGAACACTCAGGGAACTCCTGTGATAGGCTGAATGTTTTCATTGCTTCCTCATTCCTTATACAAAGGCTTTGTCTCCTCAGTGGTTGATAGGCTGAAACCGTTTCCTGGCCGCCTGCTTGTGAACTGCCAGGAGTCAAAGATCACACATACACTTGTGGGCCTGTGATGGGACACCAATGCAGAGAAACACACCTGGCGCAGATCTTCTATTCTGTCTAGTAGACCTGCATCTCCCCTGTACCTCCTCAAGCCATCTGTATGTGAAGCAAGAAAGAGTTAAGGAGCGGTCCATCTACACTTTTATAGGGAGGATGCTGCCGTGAGCTCCTCCCAGCTAATCACACAAACAGCAGTAAAGCAAGATAACTACACAGTTAGGGGGGACTGCATGGTTAGGTTTTTGAGGAATTATTGAAACTGACCTCAGTGACCCATGATCAGAGCTGTGGCTAATGACTGCGTGCCTAATTATGATGAAGCAAGCACCATGGCTCGTAGGGGCCCCACAACACGCTTTTCTTAGCTCATTGAATTAAAGTATAAACCTCTGCCATGTATGAGTGGTAAAGGCTTGTTAATTTGGTTGCTTTTGCAATTCACGTCTGACAACAAGATGAAGGAACATTGGGGCATCAGAAGCTTTGGAAAGTAGCCACCAACCTCAGAGAAAGAGAGAAAGAGGGAAAAGGCAGTATGAGGTGTGGAGAAAACAGCAGCAGGTACAAGGAGCACAAATGAGATTAATGGCGCCTAAATAGAGCACATAAAAGAACAGTTACAAATCTAAGAAAAGGGAAAGAAAGACTAGGAAAAAAACACGGAAAGAGCCTGTAGATAAAATTCTCTTCCTGGGACAGCAGGCTAAGAGAAATTACACAGGGAGCAGTTAAGCTTGTAACACGGGGAGAATAGAAAAGAAAATGCAGTTTTATGAAGTGTGTTTGCCTAATCCAGCAAGCACTTTTGTTTTATTTTTCTATTTGCTTCTTTTATTGGTAAAGTAAGTTTCAAGTGCATGAATGGTATGACTGAGAGAGCCAGGGTATAATAGTTTGAAGTGTTTGCACCAGCGCTAATGTAGGGCGAGAGTTATAGCAAAGATATGAAAGGGGTAGCGATAATAAATATGTGAAAGGGCAATAGTGACACCAAAATAAGCCACCTATTTATAAAACTAACATGGAAGAAATTCTAAAGGTTAACTTCTGAAATTGTAGCCGATGTAAAAAAGTTTCTCGTTGTTGGCAGGATTCGAACCTGCGCGGGGAGACCCCAATGGATTTCTAGTCCATCGCCTTAACCACTCAGCCAAACTGACTGTAAGTTTTGTGCAAATAATCTGTATGAAAGTTTTCAAGGTGTCCCACAGCAAATTCCTGATATTCTGCAATGCACTTTTTTAAAATAAAGTTTTTTTCAGCAGGCACATTCTCTCCTAAAAACAAAAATTGCATGAGTATATCTCTAGTTTGGAAAAGGATAGGCTTTCATGCATACTCTCATGTGGCACTCAAGTTTTTGGTACCCTATTGCACTCTGTGTTCGTGCTGCTTTTAGTCTATGGCCCATATTACAGAAGTCTACCATCTTTGAGTATTTGAGGCTCCTTTGTAAGTGCTTTATCTTTCTTACTTGAAGAGCTATATAATAAAGGGGTCAGGCAAAGATTGCATTTATGGAAGATAAAAGAAGGCACACTTGTCTCACCAAATGCCGTAGAGAAACCTGATGTTTTACTCATGTTATCCTTAGTTTGTTTTTGTTAGACCTTGCATTCTTAAGGTGGCCTCAACCCTACCTTATTGCTTTTCACCTACGCATTTTGCTGTATATTTTTGTTGGCCTTAGGACTCTGATCACTTTATCGCTACTAATCAGTGCTGAAGTGCACGTGCTTCTTCCCTAATCATGTGTGTAATTGGAGTATACCTGACTGACAGATTTAATTGACTTGAAAGCCCCTTGTAAAGTGGTATACCATATACCCAGGGACTGATTGTGCCGCCCAAAGAAGTAGCATTTCAAACCTGTCTCAAGCCTGCTACTGCAGTGCCTGTGCTGCAGTGTATTGCCACTTCGACTTGCCATTTAAAACTACTTGCCAAGCCTTAAACTCCAATTTTATTACATATAATTAACCCCTAAGGTAGGCCCTAGGTAGTTCTAGGGGCAGCATGCTATGTAAGTAAAAGGTAAGACATGTACTGTGGTAGTTTGCATGTCCTGGTAGTACCAAACAGTCTATTACATTTTTCACTACTGTGAGGTCTGCCCCTCTCATAGGTTAGCATTGGGTATTCCCTTATACTTTTTGGGGGGTAATTCCATATCAGAGAGGAGAAGCTTTATTTATTTATTGATAAATCCTATTTACTGGTGAGGTTGGATTTAACTTTACTATTTTATAAATGCCATTTTTAGAGAGTGAGCATTTCTCTGCACTTACTGCTCTATTTGCCTGAAAACCTGTCTCCAATTGACGTCTGGATTGGGCTGCGAGACAGCTACATTTGTGCATTCCCTCTAGACAGCCACAACACAGGTCACTCAACTGCAACTGCATTCTGATTGGCATGGGGAGAGCTCCATTCCCCCCACCGCAAATAGGTTCAAGAACGATAATTTATGTCAGTAGGTACAATATAGCTACATCTTATAATCATGTGTGTTTAAATAATTTGTCGTTAGATCGTTTAAATATTTTAAAGGATCTGTTTTTAATAGACATTTTACAAAAACAACTGTTACATTTGGTAATTCTGTAAAAGAAAAACCCAACTGCCGTGACATTGCCAAGCACAATGCCGTGACTCGGATTAGAACCGAGGTTGCTGCGGCCACAACGCAAAGTAGTAACCACTATACGATCACGGCGAGCTACTTGGGCTCAATATCATACAGTGACATGGAGAATTTATAATTCTGAACACTCAGGGAACTCCTGTGATAGGCTGAATGTGTTCATTGCTTCCTCATTCCTTATATAAAGGCTTTGTCTCCTTAGTGGTTGATAGGCTGAAACCGTTTCCTGGCCTCCTGTTTGTGAACTGCCAGGAGTCAAAGATCACACATACACTTGTGGGCCTGTGATGGGACACCAATGCAGAGAAACACACCTGGCGCAGATCTTCTATTCTGTCTAGTAGACCTGCATCTCCCCTGTACCTCCTCAAGCCATCTGTATGTGAAGCAAGAAAGAGTTAAGGAGCGGTCCATCTACACTTTTATAGGGAGGATGCTGCCATGAGCTCCTCCCAGCTAATCACACAAACAGCAGTAAAGCAAGATAACTACACAGTTAGGGGGGACTGCATGGTTAGGTTTTTGAGGAATTATTGAAACTGACCTCAGTGACCCATGATCAGAGCTGTGGCTAATGACTGCGTGCCTAATTATGATGAAGCAAGCACCATGGCTCGTAGGGGCCCCACAACACGCTTTTCTTAGCTCATTGAATTAAAGTATAAACCTCTGCCATGTATGAGTGGTAAAGGCTTGTTAATTTGGTTGCTTTTGCAATTCACGTCTGACAACAAAATGAAGGAACATTGGGGCATCAGAAGCTTTGGAAAGTAGCCACCAACCTCAGAGAAAGAGAGAAAGAGGGAAAAGGCAGTATGAGGTGTGGAGAAAACAGCAGCAGGTACAAGGAGCACAAATGAGATTAATGGCGCCTAAATAGAGCACATAAAAGAACAGTTACAAATCTAAGAAAAGGGAAAGAAAGACTAGGAAAAAAACACGGAAAGAGCCTGTAGATAAAATTCTCTTCCTGGGACAGCAGGCTAAGAGAAATTACACAGGGAGCAGTTAAGCTTGTAACACGGGGAGAATAGAAAAGAAAATGCAGTTTTATGAAGTGTGTTTGCCTAATCCAGCAAGCACTTTTGTTTTATTTTTCTATTTGCTTCTTTTATTGGTAAAGTAAGTTTCAAGTGCATGAATGGTATGACTGAGAGAGCCAGGGTATAATAGTTTGAAGTGTTTGCACCATCGATAATGTAGGACGAGAGTTATAGCAAAGATATGAAAGGAGTAGCGATAATAAATATGTGAAAGGGCAATAGTGACACCAAAATAAGCCACCTATTTATAAAACTGACATGGAAGAAATTCTGAAGGTTAACTTCTGAAATTGTAGCCGATGTAAAAAAGTTTCTTGTTGTTGGCAGGATTTGAACCCGCGCGGGGAGACCCCAATTGATTTCTAGTCCATCGCCTTAACCACTCAGCCAAACTGACTGTAAGTTTTGTGCAAATGATCTGTATGAAAGTTTTGAAGGTGTCCCACAGCAAATTCCTGATATTCTGCAATGCACTTTTTAAAAATAATGTTTTTTTCAGCAGGCACATTCTCTCCTAAAAACAAAAATAAGGCTACATCTTATAATCATGTGTGTTTAAATAATTTGTCGTTAGATCGTTTAAATATTTTAAAGGATCTGTTTTTAATAGACATTTTACAAAAACAACTGGTACATTTGGTAATTCTGTAAAAGAAAAACCCAACTGCCGTGACATTGCCAACCACAATGCCGTGACTTGGATTCGAACCGAGGTTGCTGCGGCCAAAACGCAGAATACTAACCACTATACGATCACGGCGAGCTACTTGGGTTCAATAGCATACAGTGACATGGAGAATTTATAATTCGGAACACTCAGGGAACTCCTGTGATAGGCTGAATGTGTTCATTGCTTCCTCATTCCTTATACAAAGGCTTTGTCTCCTCAGTGGCTGATAGGCTGAAACCGTTTCCTGGCCTCCTGCTTGTGAACTGCCAGAAGTCAAAGATCACACATACACTTGTGGGCCTGTGATGGAACACCAATGCAGAGAAACACACCTGGCGCAGATCTTCTAATCTGTCTATTAGACCTGCATCTCCCCTGTACCACCTCAAGCCATCTGTATGTGAAGCAAGAAAAAGTTAAGGAGCGGACCATCTACACTTTTATAGGGAGGATGCTGCCGTGAGCTCCTCCCAGCTAATCACACAAACAGCAGTAAAGCAACATAACTACACAGTTAGGGAGGACTGCATGGTTAGGTTTTTGAGGAATTATTGAAACTGACCTCAGTGACCCATGATCAGAGCTGTGGCTAATGACTGCGTGCCTAATTATGATGAAGCAAGCACCATGGCTCGTAGGGGCCCCACAACACGCTTTTCTTAGCTCATTGTATTAAAGTATAAACCTCTGCCATGTATGAGTGGTAAAGGCTTGTTAATTTGGTTGCTTTTCCAATTCACGTATGACAACAAGATGAAGGAACATTGGGGCATCAGAAGCTTTGGAAAGTAGCCACCAACCTCAGAGAAAGAGAGAAAGAGGGAAAAGGCAGTATGAGGTGTGGAGAAAACAGCAGCAGGTACAAGGAGCTCAAATGAGATTAATGGCGCCTAAATAGAGCACATAAAGGAACAGTTACAAAACTAAGAAAAGGGAAAGAAAGACTAGGAAAAAAACACGGAAAGAGCCTGTAGATAAAATTCTCTTCCTGAGACAGCAGGCTAAGAGAAATTACACAGGGAGCAGTTAAGCTTGTAACACGGGGAGAATAGAAAAGAAAATGCAGTTTTATGAAGTGTGTTTGCCTAATCCATCAAGCACTTTTGTTTTATTTTTCTATTTGCTTCTTTTATTGGTAAAGTAAGTTTCAAGTGCATGAATGGTATGACTGAGAGAGCCAGGGTATAATAATTTGAAGTGTTTGCACCAGCGCTAATGTAGGACGAGAGTTATAGCAAAGGTATGAAAGGGGTAGCGATAATAAATATGTGAAAGGGCAATAGTGACACCAAAATAAGCCACCTATTTATAAAACTGACATGGAAGAAATTCTAAAGGTTAACTTCTGAAATTGTAGCCGATGTTAAAAAGTTTCTCGTTGTTGGCAGGATTCGAAGCTGCGCGGGGAGACCCCAATGGATTTCTAGTCCAATGCCTTAACCACTCGGCCACAACAACTGACTGCAAGGTTTGTGCAAATAATCTGTATGAAAGTTTTCAAGGTGTCCCACAGCAAATTCCTGGTATTCTGCAATGCACTTTTTAAAAATAATGTTTTTTTCAGCAGGCACATTCTCTCCTAAAAACAAAAATTGCATGAGTATATCTCTAGTTTGGAAAAGGATAGGCTTTCATGCATACTCTCATGTGGCACTCAAGTTTTTGGGACCCTATTGCACTCTGTTTTCGTGCTGCTTTTAGTCTTTGGCCCATATTACAGAAGTCTACCATCTTTGAGTATTTGAGGCTCCTTTGTAAGTGCTTTATCTTTTTTACTTGAAGAGCTATATAATAAAGGGGTCAGGGAAAGATTGCATTTATGGAAGATAAAAGAAGGCACACTTGTCTCACCAAATGCCGTAGAGAAACCTGATGTTTTACTCATGTTATCCTTAGTTTGTTTTTGTTAGACCTTGCATTCTTAAGGTGGCCTCAACCCTACCTTATTGCTTTTCACCTACGCATTTTGCTGTATCTTTTTGTAGGCCTTAGGACTCTGATCACTTTATCGCTACTAATCAGTGCTGAAGTGCACGTGCTTCTTCCCTAATCATGTGTGTAATTGGAGTATACCTGACTGACAGATTTAATTTACTTGAAAGCCCCTTGTAAAGTGGTATACCATATACCCAGGGACTGATTGTGCAGCCCAAAGAAGTAGCAATTCAAACCTGTCTCAAGCCTGCTACTGCAGTGCCTGTGCTGCAGTATACTGCCACTTCGACTTGCCATTTAAAACTACTTGCCAAGCCTTAAACTCCAATTTTATTACATATAATTAACCCCTAAGGTAGGCCCTAGGTAGTTCTAGGGGCAGCATGCTATGTAAGTAAAAGGTAAGACATGTACTGTGGTAGTTTGCATGTCCTGGTAGTACCAAACAGTCTATTACATTTTTCACTACTGTGAGGTCTGCCCCTCTCATAGGTTAGCATTGGGTATTCCCTTATACTTTTTGGGGGGTAATTCCATATCAGAGAGGAAAAGCTTTATTTATTTATTGATAAATCCTATTTACTGGTGAGGTCGGATTTAACTTTACTATTTTATAAATGCCATTTTTAGAGAGTGAGCATTTCTCTGCACTTACTGCTCTATTTGCCTGAAATCCTGTCTCCAATTGACGTCTGGATTGGGCTACGAGACAGCTACATTTGTGCATTCCCTTTAGACAGCCACAACACAGTTCACTCAACTGCAACTGCATTCATCTGCATTCTGATTGGCATGGGGGAGAGCTCCGTTCCCCCACCGCAAATAGGTTCAAGAACGATAATTTATGTCAGTAGGTACAATATAGCTACATCTTATAATCATGTGTGTTTAAATAATTTGTCGTTAGATCGTTTAAATATTTTAAAGGATCTGTTTTTAATAGACATTTTACAAAAACAACTGGTACATTGGTAATTCTGTAAAAGAAAAACCCAACTGCCGTGACATTGCCAACCACAATGCCGTGACTCGGATTCAAACCGAGGTTGCTGCGGCCACAACGCAGAGTACCAACCACTATACGATCACGGCAAGCTACTTGGGCTCAACAACATACAGTGACATGGAGAATTTATAATTCGGAACACTCAGGGAACTCCTGTGATAGGCTGAATGTGTTCATTGCTTCCTCATTTCTTATACAAAGGCTTTGTCTCCTCAGTGGTTGATAGGCTGAGACCGTTTCCTGGCCGCCTGCTTGTGAACTGCCAGGAGTCAAAGATCACACATACACTTGTGGGCCTGTGATGGGACACCAATGCAGAGAAACACACCTGGGGCAGATCTTCTATTCTGTCTAGTAGACCTGCATTTCCCCTGTACCTCCTCAAGCCATCTGTATGTGAAGCAAGAAAGAGTTAAGGAGCGGTCCATCTACACTTTTATAGGGAGGATGCTGCTGTGAGCTCCTCCCAGCTAATCACACAAACAGCAGTAAAGCAAGATAACTTCACAGTTAGGGGGGACTGCATGGTTAGGTTTTTGAGGAATTATTGAAACTGACCTCAGTGACCCATGATCAGAGCTGTGGCTAATGACTGCGTGCCTAATTATGATGAAGCAAGCACCATGGCTCGTAGGGGCCCCACAACACGCTTTTCTTAGCTCATTGAATTAAAGTATAAACCTCTGCCATGTATGAGTGGTAAAGGCTTGTTAATTTGGTTGCTTTTCCAATTCACGTCTGACAACAAGATGAAGGAACATTGGGGCATCAGAAGCTTTGGAAAGTAGCCACCAACCTCAGAGAAAGAGAGAAAGAGGGAAAAGGCAGTATGAGGTGTGGAGAAAACAGCAGCAGGTACAAGGAGCTCAAATGAGATTAATGGCGCCTAAATAGAGCACGTAAAGGAACAGTAACAAATCTAAGAAAAGGGAAAGAAAGACTAGGAAAAAAACACGGAAAGAGCCTGTAGATAAAATTCTCTTCCAGGGACAGCAGGCTAAGAGAAATTACACAGGGAGCAGTTAAGCTTGTAACACGGGGAGAATAGAAAAGAAAATGCAGTTTTATGAAGTGTGTTTGCCTAATCCAGCAAGCACTTTTGTTTTATTTTTCTATTTGCTTCTTTTATTGGTAAAGTAAGTTTCAAGTGCATGAATGGTATGACTGAGAGAGCCAGGGTATAATAATTTGAAGTGTTTGCACCAGCGCTAATGTAGGACGAGAGTTATAGCAAAGGTATGAAAGGGGTAGCGATAATAAATATGTGAAAGGGCAATAGTGACACCAAAATAAGCCACCTATTTATAAAACTGACATGGAAGAAATTCTAAAGGTTAACTTCTGAAATTGTAGCCGATGTTAAAATGTTTCTCGTTGTTGGCAGGATTCGAAGCTGCGCGGGGAGACCCCAATGGATTTCTAGTCCAATGCCTTAACCACTCGGCCACAACAACTGACTGCAAGTTTTGTGCAAATAATCTGTATGAAAGTTTTCAAGGTGTCCCACAGCAAATTCCTGGTATTCTGCAATGCACTTTTTAAAAATAATGTTTTTTTCAGCAGGCACATTCTCTCCTAAAAACAAAAATTGCATGAGTATATCTCTAGTTTGGAAAAGGATAGGCTTTCATGCATACTCTCATGTGGCACTCAAGTTTTTGGGACCCTATTGCACTCTGTTTTCGTGCTGCTTTTAGTCTTTGGCCCATATTACAGAAGTGTACCATCTTTGAGTATTTGAGGCTCCTTTGTAAGTGCTTTATCTTTTTTACTTGAAGAGCTATATAATAAAGGGGTCAGGGAAAGATTGCATTTATGGAAGATAAAAGAAGGCACACTTGTCTCACCAAATGCCGTAGAGAAACCTGATGTTTTACTCATGTTATCCTTAGTTTGTTTTTGTTAGACCTTGCATTCTTAAGGTGGCCTCAACCCTACCTTATTGCTTTTCACCTACGCATTTTGCTGTATCTTTTTGTAGGCCTTAGGACTCTGATCACTTTATCGCTACTAATCAGTGCTGAAGTGCACGTGCTTCTTCCCTAATCATGTGTGTAATTGGAGTATACCTGACTGACAGATTTAATTTACTTGAAAGCCCCTTGTAAAGTGGTATACCATATACCCAGGGACTGATTGTGCTGCCCAATGAAGTAGCAATTCAAACCTGTCTCAAGCCTGCTACTGCAGTGCCTGTGCTACAGTGTACTGCCACTTCGACTTGCCATTTAAAACTACTTGCCAAGCCTTAAACTCCAATTTTATTACATATAATTAACCCCTAAGGTAGGCCCTAGGTAGTTCTAGGGGCAGCATGCTATGTAAGTAAAAGGTAAGACATGTACTGTGGTAGTTTGCATGTCCTGGTAGTACCAAACAGTCTATTATATTTTTCACTACTGTGAGGTCTGCCCCTCTCATAGGTTAGCATTGGGTATTCCCTTATACTTTTTGGGGGGTAATTCCATATCAGAGAGGAGAAGCTTTATTTATTTATTGATAAATCCTATTTACTGGTGAGGTCGGATTTAACTTTACTATTTTATAAATGCCATTTTTAGGGAGTGTGCATTTGTCTGCACTTACTGCTCTATTTGCCTGAAATCCTGTCTCCAATTGACGTCTGGATTGGGCTACGAGACAGCTACATTTGTGCATTCCCTCTAGACCAGGGGTGCCCAAACCTGTCCTGGCGGGCCGTATCCATGCCAGATTTTTGGGATATCCCCATCTGGTGATCACGGTTCGATCCCCGGCGCCGGCGGCAGATCAGAGTGCCCAGGACGGGGTCCATGTGACCCGGGCAGTCCTATCCCCTGGGTGTACGTGGTTGTCCGACATGTCGGTCGTATTTGCTTTTACGTACCGGATCGGAATCGGCCCCCATAAAATCGTACGTAAAGTATATAGCAAATCAACCTGAAATCTGCTGGGTCAGAAAGGGCTCGATTCCGATCCGTGTCGGAAGGTTAGGAGTCCGTACGAATTTGTCGGGACGGCATGGCAGAGTGCCCGGGATGGGCTCCATGGCTCTTGGGCAGTCGTCCCCCAGGCGTCCGGGGCTCCATCCAGGCCGACGGCATGGCAGAGTGCCCGGGACGGGCTCCATGCGTCCCGGGCATTCGTCCCCCGGGCGTCCGGGGCTCCATCCAGGCCGGCGGCAAGGCAGTGTGCCCGGGTCGGGCTCCATGCGTCCCGGGCATTCGTCCCCCGGGCGCCTGAAACTGCTGGGTCAGAGAGGGCTCGATTCCGATCCGTGTCGTAAGGTTAGGAGTCCGTACGAATTTGTCGGGACGGCATGGCAGAGTGCCCGGGACGGGCTCCATGCGTCCCGGGCATTCGTCCCCCGGGCGTCCGGGGCTACATCCAGGCTGACGGTATGGCAGAGTGCCCGGGTCGGGCTCCATGGTTTTCACGGTGGTCCTCCCCAGGGTGTCGGGGCGCTCCAGGCCGAAGGCATGGAAAAGTGCCCAGGACGGGCTCCATGCGTCCCGGGCATTTGTCCCCCGGGCGTCCGGGGCTCCATCCAGGCCGACGGCATGGCAGAGTGCCCGGGTCGAGCTCCATGGCTTTCACGGTGGTCCTCCCCTGGGTGTCTGGGGGCTCCAGGCCAAAGGCATGGAAAAGTGCCCAGGACGGGCTCCATGCGTCCCGGGCACGGGCACGGGGACGGGGACAGGGTCGGGAGAGTCCAGGCGGCTTCACTTCCGTGTCCAGCCATCTGATCGACCAGATTCCCTCGGCCATCTGGTCGCCCGGATCCCCTCGGGCATCTGGTCGCCCGCAACGCTTTCCTATGGGGCAACCAGATGGCCGAACTTTCCTGGAAGTCCCGATGAGGTGCCATTCGCCGCCCGGATCCCAGCGAGGGCTCCAGGAGGTTGGGTACATTCGCGCCTTGGGTCCCCTCTGTCACCTCGCGTGCACAGATTACAAGAAAAGGGGGTAATTTTCCTCCGGATTACTAGGGAGAAGGGTACGCCCGGACACCCCTCCGAGGCTGGTGGTTCTCTGCCATGGGGACCAGATGGGCTATGCCTGGGCAACACCTCCCTAGGCCACCCGGGGCTTCCTTCCTCCAGGCCAACGGCATGTCAAATTGCCCAGGACGGGCTCCATGGCTCCTGGGCAGTCGTCCCCCGGGCGTCCGGGGCTCCATCCAGGCTGACGGCATTGAAAAGTGCCCAGGACGGGCTCCATGCGTCCCGGGCATTCGTCCCCTGGGCGTCCGGGGCTCCATCTAGGCTGACGGTATGGCAGAGTGCCCGGGTCGGGCTCCATGGTTTTCACGGTGGTCCTCCCCTGGGTGTCTGGGGGCTCCAGGCCGAAGGCATGGAAAAGTGCCCAGGACGGGCTCCATGCGTCCCGGGCATTCGTCCCCCGGGCGTCCGGGGCACCCATCTCCATGAGGCCAACGGCATTGGCAAAGTACCCAGGACGGGCTCCATGGGTCCCGGGCAGACCTCCCCCCGGGCGTCCGGGGCTCCCACCTCCAGGCCGACGGAATGTCAAAGTACCCAGGACGGGCTCCATGGGTCCCGGGCAGCTTCCCCCGGGGCGTCCGGGGCACCCACCTCCAGGCCGACGGCATGTCAAAGTACCCAGGACGGGCTCCACGGGTCCCGGGCATTCCTCCCCCAGGTCGTCCGGGCCCTAGAGCTCCGGTGGTCCAACCTGCGCCTGAGGCCCAGCCGGGGTCCAAGAGCCCTGCCTTGCGTGGGCAGGCAGTCAGGAACCCTACCGCGAAGGCTTGGGATGGATGGGGAGCTGGGAGTCCTTTCGATCCCGGCCCTCTGGTCGCCCGCGATGCTTTCCAATGGGGCGACCAGATGGCCGGGCTTCCCTGGAAGTCCCGATGAGGTGCCATTCGGCTCCTGGATCCCAGCTAGGGCTCCATGAGGTCGGGTTCTTTTACGCCTTGGGTCCCCTCTGTCACCTCGCGTGCACGGATTGCAAGAAAGGGGGGTAATTTCCCTCCGGATTACTAGGGGCAGGGTACGCCCAAACACCTCTCCAGGGCTGGTGGTTCTCTGCCCGGGGGACCAGATGAGATATGCCTGGGCAACACCTCCCCCGGGTGTCTGGGGGCTCCATTCTCCGGGCCAACGGCATGGCTCAATGCCCAGGACGGGCTCCACGTGTCCCGGACAGACCTCCCCTGGGCGTCCGGGGCACCCATCTCCATGAGGCCAACGGGATGGCAAAGTACCCGGGAAGGGCTCCACGGGTCCCGGGCAGCCTTCCCCCGGGCGTCCGGGGCTCCCACCTTTAGGCCGACGGCATGTCACACTGCCCAGGACGGGCTCCATGGGCCCCGGACAGACCTCCCCCGGGCGTCCGGGGCACCCATCTCCAGGAGGCCAACGGGACGGCAAAGTACCCGGGACGGGCTCCACGGGTCCCGGGCAGCCTTCCCCCGGGCGTCCGTGGCTCCCACCTTTAGGCCGACGGCATGTCACACTGCCCAGGACGGGCTCCATGGGCCCCGGACAGACCTCCCCCGGGCGTCCGGGGCACCCATCTCCAGGAGGCCAACGGGATGGCAAAGTACCCGGGAAGGGCTCCACGGGTCCCGGGCAGCATTCCCCCGGGCGTCCGGGGCTCCCACCTCCAGGCCGACGGCATGTCACAGTGCCCAGGACGGGCTCCATGGGCCCCGGACAGCCCTCCCCCCGGGCGTTCGGGGCACATATCTCCAGGAGGCCAACGGCGTTGCAAAGTACCCGGAAAGGACTCCACGGGTACCGGGCAGTCCTCCCCCGGGCGTCCGGGGCACCCATCTCCATGAGGCAAACGGCATTGGCAAAGTACCCGGGAGGGGCTCCACGGGTCCCGGGCAGGCCTCCCCCGGGCGTCCAGGGCACCCACCTCCAGGCCGACGGCATGTAAAAGTGCCCAGGACGGGCTCCATGGGTCCCGGGCAGCCCACCCCCGGGCATCTGGGGCACCCATCTCCAGGAGGCCAACGGCGTTGCAAAGTACCCGGGAAGGGCTCCACGGGTACCGGGCAGTCCTCCCCCGGGCGTCCGGGGGCTCCCTTCTCCAGGCCGACGGCATGGTTCAATGCCCAGGACGGGACGTCAAGTGGCCAGGACGGGCTCCATGCGTCCCGGGCATTCGTCCCGGGACGGGGACGGGGTGGGGAAGAGTCCAGGCGGCTTCACCTCCATGCCCAGCCATCTGGTCGCCCGGATTCCCTCGGCCATCTGGTCGCCCGGATCCCCTCGGGCATCTGGTCGCCCGCAACGCTTTCCTATGGGGGGGACCAGATGGCCGAACTTCCCTGGAAGTCTTAATGAGGTGCCATTCGCCTCCCGGATCCCAGCGAGGGCTCCATGAGGTCGGGTTCTTTCACGCCTTGGGTCCCCTCTGTCACCTCGCGTGCACAGATTGCAAGAAAGGGGGGTAATTTGCCTCCGGATTACTATGTGGCAGGGTATGCCCGGACACCCCACCAGGGTTGGTGGTTCTCTGCCATGGGGACCAGATGGGATATGCCTGGGCAACACCTCCCTAGGCCACCCGGAGCTTCCTTCCTCCAGGCCAACTGCATGTCAAATTGCCCAGGACGGGCTCCATGGCTCTTGGGCAGTCGTCCCCCGGGCGTCCGGTGCTCCATCCAGGCCGACGGCATGGCAGAGTGCCCGGGACAGGCTCCATGCGTCCCGGGCCTTCGCCCCCCCCCCGGGCGTCCGGGGCTCCATCCAGGCTGACGGCATGGCAGAGTGCCCGGGACGGGCTCCACGGGCCCCAGGCGTCTGGGGCTCCCTTCCCCGGGCCAGCGGCATGTCAGAGTGCCCAGGAAGGGCTCCACGGGCCCCGGTCATCCGGGGCACCCTTCCCCGGGCCAGCGGCATGTCAGAGTGCCCAGGACCAGTTCCACGGGTCCCGGGCAGTCCTCCCCCGGGCGTCCGGGGCTCCCTTCCCCGGGCCAAAGCATTTCAGAGTGCCCAGGACGGGCTCCACGGGTTCCGGGCGTCCAGGTCTCCCTTCCCTGGGCCAACGGCTTGTCAGAGTGCCCAGGACGGGCTCCACGGGCCCCGGGCGTCCGGGGCACCCTTCCCCGGGCCAGCGGCATGTCAGAGTGCCCAGGACGAGTTCCACGGGTCCCGGGCAGTCCTCCCCCCCGGGTGTCCGGGGCTCCCTTCCCCGGGCCAAAGCATTTCAGAGTGCCCAGGACGGGCTCCACGGGTCCCGGACGTCCGGGGCTCCCTTCCCCGGGCCAACGGCATACAGGAGTGCCCAGGACGGGCTCCACGGGTCCCGGATGTCCGGGACTCCCTTCCCCGGGCCAACGGCATACAGGAGTGCCCAGGACGGGCTCCACAGGTCCCGGTCGTCTGGGGCTCCCTTCCCCGGGCCAACGGCTTGTCAGAGTGCCAAGGACGGGCTCCACGGGTCCCGGTCGTCTGGGGTCCCTCCCCCGGGCCAACAGCAGGTCAGAGTGCCCAGGACGGGCTCCACGGGTCCCGGGCAGCCCACCCCCCGGGCGTTCGGGGCACCCATCTCCAGGAGGCCAACGACGTTGCAAAGTACCCGGGAAGGGCTCCACGGGTACCGGGCAGTCCTCCCCCGGGCGTCCGGGGCTCCCTTCTCCAGGCCAACGGCATGGTTCAATGCCCAGGACGGGCTCCATGTGTCCCAGACAGACCTCCCCCGGGCGTCCGGGGCACCCATCTCCAGGCCAACGGCATGGCTCAATGCCCAGGACGGGCTCCATGGGTCCGGGGAGGCGTCCCATGCGCCTCCGGGCTTGGGAGCCCCGGCTGGGTCCAGGGGCCCGGGCGGGCCCCGGGTGGGGTGCTCCGGCCCTGGTCCCTGTCTTCCAGCCTACCGCACTGCCAAGGGCCTAGGAATGGGTTCCGTTGTTCCCGGGGAGCCTCCCCTTGCTTGGCTGGGTTCAGGAGCAGTGGCTAGGGCCCCTGAGGGCCCGGGGAGGGCGGCCTCCCCACCCCGGGCTCTGTCCTTGGTCCTGCTGCGTGGCAGGGTGCCCGGGACGGGGTCCGGAGGGACCGGGGAGGCGTCCCATGCACCTCCGGGCTTGGGAGCCCCGGCTGCGTCCAGGGGCCCGGCCGGGCCCCGGGTCGGGTGCTCCGGCCCTGGGCCCTGTCTCCCAGCCTGCCGCACTGCCAAGGGCCCGGGAAGGGGTTCCGATGTGCCCGGGGAGCCTCCCCTTGCTTGGCTGGGTTCAGGAGCAGTGGCTAGGGCCCCTGAGGGCCCGGGGAGGGCGGCCTCCCCACCCCGGGCTCTGTCCTTGGTCCTGCTGTGTGGCAGGGTGCCCGGGACGGGGTCCGGAGGGACCGGGGAGGCGTCCCATGCACCTCCGGGCTTGGGAGCCCCGGCTGCGTCCAGGGGCCCGGCCGGGCCCCGGGTCGGGTGCTCCGGCCCTGGGCCCTGTCTCCCAGCCTGCCGCACTGCCAAGGGCCCGGGAAGGGGTTCCGATGTGCCCGGGGAGCCTCCCCTTGCTTGGCTGGGTTCAGGAGCAGTGGCTAGGGCCCCTGAGGACCCGGGGAGGGCGGCCTCCCCACCCCGGGCTCTGTCCTTGGTCCTGCTGCGTGGCAGGGTGCCCGGGACGGGGTCCGGAGGGACCGGGGAGGCGTCCCATGCGCCTCCGGGCTAGGGAGCCCCGGCTGGGTCCAGGGGCCCGGGCGGGCCCCGGGTCGGGTGCTCCGGCCCTGGGCCCTGTCTCCCAGCCTGCCGCACGGCCAAGGGCCCGGGAAGGGGTTCCGATGTGCCCGGGGAGCCTCCCCTTGCTTGGCTGGGTTCAGGAGCAGTGGCTAGGGCCCCTGAGGGCCCGGGGAGGGCGGCCCCCCCACCCCGGGCTCTGTCCTTGGTCCTGCTGCGTGGCAGGGTGCCCGGGACGGGGTCCGGAGGGACCGGGGAGGCGTCCCATGCGCCTCCGGGCTTGGGAGCCCCGGCTGGGTCCAGGGGCCCGGGCGGGCCCCGGGTCGGGTGCTCAGGCCCTGGGCCCTGTCTCCCAGCCTGCCGCACGGCCAAGGGCCCGGGAAGGGGTTCCGATGTGCCCGGGGAGCCTCCCCTTGCTTGGCTGGGTTCAGGAGCAGTGGCTAGGGCCCCTGAGGGCCCGGGGAGGGCGGCCTCCCCACCCCGGGCTCTGTCCTTGGTCCTGCTGCGTGGCAGGGTGCCCGGGACGGGGTCCGGAGGGACCGGGGAGGCGTCCCATGCGCCTCCGGGCTTGGGAGCCCCGGCTGGGTCCAGGGGCCCGGGCGGGCCCCGGGTCGGGTGCTCAGGCCCTGGGCCCTGTCTCCCAGCCTGCCGCACTGCCAAGGGCCCGGAAAGGGGTTCCGATGTGCCCGGGGAGCCTCCCCTTGCTTGTCTGTGTTCAGGAGCTCCATCCGGGGCCCCTGAGGGCCCCGGGGAGGGTGGTCTCCCCACCCCGGGCTCCGTCCTGGGTCCTGCCGTGGGGCAGGGTGCCCGGGACGGGGTCCGGCGGGCCCGGGGATGCTTCCCCTGTG
>NC_136073.1:132483122-132493122 GCF_964261635.1 Lissotriton helveticus | reverse complement strand
GATGGCATGTCAAAGTGCCCAGGACGGGCTCCATGCGTCCCGGGCAGTCGTCCCCCCGGGCATCCGCCGCTCCCTTCTCCGGGCCGACGGCAGGTCAGATTGCCCAGGACGGGCTCCATGGGTCCCGGGCAGTCCTCCCCTGGGTGTCCGGCGCTCCCTTCTCCGGGCCGACGGCATGTCAAAGTGCCCAGGACGGGCTCCATGCGTCCCGGGCAGTCGTCCCCCGGGTCTCCAGGCCGACGGCATGTCAAAATGTCCAGGACGGGCTCCATGCGTCCCGGGCAGTCGTCCCCCGGGTCTCCAGGCCGACGGCATGTCAAAGTGCCCAGGTTGGGCTCCATGCGTCCCGGGCAGTCGTCCCACGGGTCTCCGGGCCGACGGCATGTCAAAGTGCCCAGGACGGGCTCCATGCGTCCCGGGCATTCCTCCCCCGGGCATCCGCCGCTCCCTTCCCTGGGCCGACGGCAGGTCAGATTGCCCAGGACGGGCTCCATGGGTCCCGGGCAGTCCTTCCCTGGGTGTCCGGCGCTCCCTTCTCCGGGCCGACGGCATGTCAAAGTGCCCAGGACGGGCTCCATGCGTCCCGGGCAGTCGTCCCCCGGGTCTCCAGGCCGACGGCATGTCAAAGTGCCCAGGACGGGCTCCATGCGTCCCGGGCAGTCGTCCCCCGGGTCTCCAGGCCAACGGCATGTCAAAATGTCCAGGACGGGCTCCATGCGTCCCAGGCAGTCGTCCCCCGGGTCTCCAGGCCGACGGCATGTCAAAGTGCCCAGGACGGGCTCCATGCGTCCCGGGCAGTCGTCCCCCGGGTCTCCAGGCCGACGGCATGTCAAAATGTCCAGGACGGGCTCCATGCGTCCCAGGCAGTCGTCCCCCGGGTCTCCAGGCCGACGGCATGTCAAAGTGCCCAGGACGGGCTCCATGCGTCCCGGGCAGTCGTCGTCCCGGGCGTCCGGGCCTGGGAGCTCCGGTGGTCCTCACCGTGCCTGAGGCCCAGCCGGGGTCCCCGAGCCCTGCCCGGCGTGGGCAGGCAGCAGCCCTACCACGAAGGCTCGGGGTGGGAAGCAGGGAGTCCTTTCGTTCCCGGCCACCTGGTTGCACCTTTCCCCTCGGCCATCTGGTCGCACGCAATGCTATCCAAAAGGGCGACCAGATGGCCAAACCTCCCTGGAAGTCCCTATGAGGTGCCATTTGCCTCCCCGATCCCAGCGAGGGCTCCAGGAGGTCGGGTACTTTTACGCCTTGGGTCCCCTCTGTCAACTCGTGTGCACAGATTACAAGAAAGGGGGGTAATTTTCCTCCGGATTACTAGGGGTAAGGGTATGCCCGGACACCCCTGCAAGGCTGGTGGTTCTCTGCCAGGGGGACCAGATGGGCTATGCCTGGGTAACAACACCCGGGGCTTCCCTCCTCCAGGCCAACGGCATGTCAAAGTGCCCAGGACGGGCTCCATGCGTCCCGGGCAGTCGTCCCCCGGGTCTCCAGGCCAACGGCATGAGCGAGTGCCCAGGTCGGGCTCCATGCGCCCCGGGCAGTCGTCCCCCGGGTCTCCAGGCCAACGGCATGAGCGAGTGCCCAGGTCGGGCTCCATGCTTCCCGGGCAGTCGTCCCCCGGGTCTCAAGGCCGATGGCATGTCAAAGTGCCCAGGATGGGCTCCATGCGTCCCGGGCATTCCTTCCCCCCGGGCGTCCGTCGCTCCCTTCTCCGGGCCGACGGCAGGTCAGATTGCCCAGGACGGGCTCCATGGGTCCCGGGCATTCCTCCGCTGGGTGTCCGGCTCTCCCTTCCCCGGGCCAACGGCTTGTCAGAGTGCCCAGGATGGGCTCCACGGGCCCCGGACGTCCGGGGCTCCCTTCCCCGTGCCAACGGCATGCCAGAGTGCCCAGGACGGGCTCCACGAGTCCCCGGCGTCCGGGGCTCCCTTCCCCGGGACACCGGCTTGTCAGAGTGCCCATGACGGGCTCCACGGGTCCCGGGTATCTGGGACTCCCTTCCCTGGGCCAACGGCATGCCGGAGTTCCCAGGACAGGCTCCACGGGTCCCGGGCGTCCGGGGCTCCCTTCCCCGGTCCGACGGCTTGTCAAAGTGCCCAGGACGGGCTCCACGGCTCCCGGGCGTCCGGGGTTCCCTTCCCCGGGTCAGCGGCATGTCAGAGTGCCCAGGACGAGTTCCACGGGTCCCGGGCAGTCCTCCCCCGGGCGTCCGGGGCTCCCTTCCCCGGGCCGTCGGCAGGTCAGAGTGCCCAGGACGGGCTCCATGGGTCCCGGGCAGTCCTCCCCCCGGGCGTCCGGGGCTCCCTTCCCCGGGCAGACGGCAGGTCAGAGTGCCCAGGACGGGCTCCACGGGTCCCGGGCAGTCCTCCCCCCGGGCGTCCGGCGCTCCCTTCTCCAGGCCGATGGCAGGTCAGAGTGACCAGGACGGGCTCCACGGGTCCCGGGCAGTCCTCTCCCGGGCGTACGTGGTTGTCCGACAGATTCGGGCAGATGTGCTTTTACGAACCGGATCGGAGTCGGCCCAAATAATAATAATAATAATAATAATCCACATTTGTAAGGCGCACAATCGCCCGTAAGGGTCTCTAGGCGCTAGGGGCCGTTGGGAAGATTAAGCAAGCTATTGCCCAGAGTCACATGGTGCTGGGCTAATCTGCCGCCGGTGCCGGGATCGAACCCTGATCTCTGGGATGCTCGAGGGTTACTACGCGCTCTACAAAAACCTTAAATAAAAAAATCTCCAGATTCCGGAGTCAGCCGCCCTAGCCGCGGCGCCAGCTATTTCCCAGAGTCACCTGGTGCTGGGCTAATCTGCCGCCGGTGCCGGGGATCGAACCGTGATCTCCAGATTCCGGAGTCAGCCTCCCTAGCCGCGGCGCCAGCTATTTCCCAGAGTCACGTGGTGCTGGGCTAATCTGCGGCCGGTGCCGGGGATCGAACCCTGATCTCTGGGATGCTCGAGGGTTACTACGCGCTCTACAAAAACCTTAAATAAAAAAATCTCCAGATTCCGGAGTCAGCCGCCCTAGCCGCGGCGCCAGCTATTTCCCAGAGTCACCTGGTGCTGGGCTAATCTGCCGCCGGTGCCGGGGATCGAACCGTGATCCCCAGATGGGGATATCCCAAAAATCTGGCATGGATACGGCCCGCCAGGACAGGTTTGGGCACCCCTGATATAGAGGCAGTCAACGCGAAATATGCTGGGTTCGATTCCGATCCGTGTCAGAAGGACCGTAGGGCTTGGGAGTCCGTACAACAGGGGTGCCCAAACCTGTCCTGGCGGGCCGTATCCATGCCAGATTTTTGGGATATCCCCATCTGGTGATCACGGTTCGATCCCCGGCGCCGGCGGCAGATCAGAGTGCCCAGGACGGGGTCCATGTGACCCGGGCAGTCCTATCCCCTGGGTGTACGTGGTTGTCCGACATGTCGGTCGTATTTGCTTTTACGTACCGGATCGGAATCGGCCCCCATAAAATCGTACGTAAAGTATATAGCAAATCAACCTGAAATCTGCTGGGTCAGAAAGGGCTCGATTCCGATCCGTGTCGGAAGGTTAGGAGTCCGTACGAATTTGTCGGGACGGCATGGCAGAGTGCCCGGGATGGGCTCCATGGCTCTTGGGCAGTCGTCCCCCGGGCGTCCGGGGCTCCATCCAGGCCGACGGCATGGCAGAGTGCCCGGGACGGGCTCCATGCGTCCCGGGCATTCGTCCCCCGGGCGTCCGGGGCTCCATCCAGGCCGGCGGCAAGGCAGTGTGCCCGGGTCGGGCTCCATGCGTCCCGGGCATTCGTCCCCCGGGCGCCTGAAACTGCTGGGTCAGAGAGGGCTCGATTCCGATCCGTGTCGTAAGGTTAGGAGTCCGTACGAATTTGTCGGGACGGCATGGCAGAGTGCCCGGGACGGGCTCCATGCGTCCCGGGCATTCGTCCCCCGGGCGTCCGGGGCTACATCCAGGCTGACGGTATGGCAGAGTGCCCGGGTCGGGCTCCATGGTTTTCACGGTGGTCCTCCCCAGGGTGTCGGGGCGCTCCAGGCCGAAGGCATGGAAAAGTGCCCAGGACGGGCTCCATGCGTCCCGGGCATTTGTCCCCCGGGCGTCCGGGGCTCCATCCAGGCCGACGGCATGGCAGAGTGCCCGGGTCGGGCTCCATGGCTTTCACGGTGGTCCTCCCCTGGGTGTCTGGGGGCTCCAGGCCGAAGGCATGGAAAAGTGCCCAGGACGGGCTCCATGCGTCCCGGGCACGGGCACGGGGACGGGGACAGGGTCGGGAGAGTCCAGGCGGCTTCACTTCCGTGTCCAGCCATCTGATCGACCAGATTCCCTCGGCCATCTGGTCGCCCGGATCCCCTCGGGCATCTGGTCGCCCGCAACGCTTTCCTATGGGGCGACCAGATGGCCGAACTTCCCTGGAAGTCCCGATGAGGTGCCATTCGCCGCCCGGATCCCAGCGAGGGCTCCAGGAGGTTGGGTACATTCGCGCCTTGGGTCCCCTCTGTCACCTCGCGTGCACAGATTACAAGAAAAGGGGGTAATTTTCCTCCGGATTACTAGGGAGAAGGGTACGCCCGGACACCCCTCCGAGGCTGGTGGTTCTCTGCCATGGGGACCAGATGGGCTATGCCTGGGCAACACCTCCCTAGGCCACCCGGGGCTTCCTTCCTCCAGGCCAACGGCATGTCAAATTGCCCAGGACGGGCTCCATGGCTCCTGGGCAGTCGTCCCCCGGGCGTCCGGGGCTCCATCCAGGCTGACGGCATTGAAAAGTGCCCAGGACGGGCTCCATGCGTCCCGGGCATTCGTCCCCTGGGCGTCCGGGGCTCCATCTAGGCTGACGGTATGGCAGAGTGCCCGGGTCAGGCTCCATGGTTTTCACGGTGGTCCTCCCCTGGGTGTCTGGGGGCTCCAGGCCGAAGGCATGGAAAAGTGCCCAGGACGGGCTCCATGCGTCCCGGGCATTCGTCCCCCGGGCGTCCGGGGCACCCATCTCCATGAGGCCAACGGCATTGGCAAAGTACCCAGGACGGGCTCCATGGGTCCCGGGCAGACCTCCCCCCGGGCGTCCGGGGCTCCCACCTCCAGGCCGACGGAATGTCAAAGTACCCAGGACGGGCTCCATGGGTCCCGGGCAGCTTCCCCCGGGGCGTCCGGGGCACCCACCTCCAGGCCGACGGCATGTCAAAGTACCCAGGACGGGCTCCACGGGTCCCGGGCATTCCTCCCCCAGGTCGTCCGGGCCCTAGAGCTCCGGTGGTCCAACCTGCGCCTGAGGCCCAGCCGGGGTCCAAGAGCCCTGCCTTGCGTGGGCAGGCAGTCAGGAACCCTACCGCGAAGGCTTGGGATGGATGGGGAGCTGGGAGTCCTTTCGATCCCGGCCCTCTGGTCGCCCGCGATGCTTTCCAATGGGGCGACCAGATGGCCGGGATTCCCTGGAAGTCCCGATGAGGTGCCATTCGGCTCCTGGATCCCAGCTAGGGCTCCATGAGGTCGGGTTCTTTTACGCCTTGGGTCCCCTCTGTCACCTCGCGTGCACGGATTGCAAGAAAGGGGGGTAATTTCCCTCCGGATTACTAGGGGCAGGGTACGCCCAAACACCTCTCCAGGGCTGGTGGTTCTCTGCCCGGGGGACCAGATGAGATATGCCTGGGCAACACCTCCCCCGGGTGTCTGGGGGCTCCATTCTCCGGGCCAACGGCATGGCTCAATGCCCAGGACGGGCTCCACGTGTCCCGGACAGACCTCCCCTGGGCGTCCGGGGCACCCATCTCCATGAGGCCAACGGGATGGCAAAGTACCCGGGAAGGGCTCCACGGGTCCCGGGCAGCCTTCCCCCGGGCGTCCGGGGCTCCCACCTTTAGGCCGACGGCATGTCACACTGCCCAGGACGGGCTCCATGGGCCCCGGACAGACCTCCCCCGGGCGTCCGGGGCACCCATCTCCAGGAGGCCAACGGGACGGCAAAGTACCCGGGACGGGCTCCACGGGTCCCGGGCAGCCTTCCCCCGGGCGTCCGTGGCTCCCACCTTTAGGCCGACGGCATGTCACACTGCCCAGGACGGGCTCCATGGGCCCCAGACAGACCTCCCCCGGGCGTCCGGGGCACCCATCTCCAGGAGGCCAACGGGATGGCAAAGTACCCGGGAAGGGCTCCACGGGTCCCGGGCAGCATTCCCCCGGGCGTCCGGGGCTCCCACCTCCAGGCCGACGGCATGTCACAGTGCCCAGGACGGGCTCCATGGGCCCCGGACAGCCCTCCCCCCGGGCGTTCGGGGCACATATCTCCAGGAGGCCAACGGCGTTGCAAAGTACCCGGAAAGGACTCCACGGGTACCGGGCAGTCCTCCCCCGGGCGTCCGGGGCACCCATCTCCATGAGGCAAACGGCATTGGCAAAGTACCCGGGAGGGGCTCCACGGGTCCCGGGCAGGCCTCCCCCGGGCGTCCAGGGCACCCACCTCCAGGCCGACGGCATGTAAAAGTGCCCAGGACGGGCTCCATGGGTCCCGGGCAGCCCACCCCCGGGCATCTGGGGCACCCATCTCCAGGAGGCCAACGGCGTTGCAAAGTACCCGGGAAGGGCTCCACGGGTACCGGGCAGTCCTCCCCCGGGCGTCCGGGGGCTCCCTTCTCCAGGCCGACGGCATGGTTCAATGCCCAGGACGGGACGTCAAGTGGCCAGGACGGGCTCCATGCGTCCCGGGCATTCGTCCCGGGACGGGGACGGGGTGGGGAAGAGTCCAGGCGGCTTCACCTCCATGCCCAGCCATCTGGTCGCCCGGATTCCCTCGGCCATCTGGTCGCCCGGATCCCCTCGGGCATCTGGTCGCCCGCAACGCTTTCCTATGGGGGGGACCAGATGGCCGAACTTCCCTGGAAGTCTTAATGAGGTGCCATTCGCCTCCCGGATCCCAGCGAGGGCTCCATGAGGTCGGGTTCTTTCACGCCTTGGGTCCCCTCTGTCACCTCGCGTGCACAGATTGCAAGAAAGGGGGGTAATTTGCCTCCGGATTACTATGTGGCAGGGTATGCCCGGACACCCCACCAGGGTTGGTGGTTCTCTGCCATGGGGACCAGATGGGATATGCCTGGGCAACACCTCCCTAGGCCACCCGGAGCTTCCTTCCTCCAGGCCAACTGCATGTCAAATTGCCCAGGACGGGCTCCATGGCTCTTGGGCAGTCGTCCCCCGGGCGTCCGGTGCTCCATCCAGGCCGACGGCATGGCAGAGTGCCCGGGACAGGCTCCATGTGTCCCGGGCCTTCGCCCCCCCCCCGGGCGTCCGGGGCTCCATCCAGGCTGACGGCATGGCAGAGTGCCCGGGACGGGCTCCACGGGCCCCAGGCGTCTGGGGCTCCCTTCCCCGGGCCAGCGGCATGTCAGAGTGCCCAGGACGGGCTCCACGGGCCCCGGTCATCCGGGGCACCCTTCCCCGGGCCAGCGGCATGTCAGAGTGCCCAGGACCAGTTCCACGGGTCCCGGGCAGTCCTCCCCCGGGCGTCCGGGGCTCCCTTCCCCGGGCCAAAGCATTTCAGAGTGCCCAGGACGGGCTCCACGGGTTCCGGGCATCCAGGTCTCCCTTCCCTGGGCCAACAGCTTGTCAGAGTGCCCAGGACGGGCTCCACGGGCCCCGGGCGTCCGGGGCACCCTTCCCCGGGCCAGCGGCATGTCAGAGTGCCCAGGACGAGTTCCACGGGTCCCGGGCAGTCCTCCCCCCCGGGTGTCCGGGGCTCCCTTCCCCGGGCCAAAGCATTTCAGAGTGCCCAGGACGGGCTCCACGGGTCCCGGACGTCCGGGGCTCCCTTCCCCGGGCCAACGGCATACAGGAGTGCCCAGGACGGGCTCCACGGGTCCCGGATGTCCGGGGCTCCCTTCCCCGGGCCAACGGCATACAGGAGTGCCCAGGACGGGCTCCACAGGTCCCGGTCGTCTGGGGCTCCCTTCCCCGGGCCAACGGCTTGTCAGAGTGCCAAGGACGGGCTCCACGGGTCCCGGTCGTCTGGGGTCCCTCCCCCGGGCCAACAGCAGGTCAGAGTGCCCAGGACGGGCTCCACGGGTCCCGGGCAGCCCACCCCCCGGGCGTTCGGGGCACCCATCTCCAGGAGGCCAACGGCGTTGCAAAGTACCCGGGAAGGGCTCCACGGGTACCGGGCAGTCCTCCCCCGGGCGTCCGGGGCTCCCTTCTCCAGGCCAACGGCATGGTTCAATGCCCAGGACGGGCTCCATGTGTCCCAGACAGACCTCCCCCGGGCGTCCGGGGCACCCATCTCCAGGCCAACGGCATGGCTCAATGCCCAGGACGGGCTCCATGGGTCCGGGGAGGCGTCCCATGCGCCTCCGGGCTTGGGAGCCCCGGCTGGGTCCAGGGGCCCGGGCGGGCCCCGGGTGGGGTGCTCCGGCCCTGGTCCCTGTCTTCCAGCCTACCGCACTGCCAAGGGCCTAGGAATGGGTTCCGTTGTTCCCGGGGAGCCTCCCCTTGCTTGGCTGGGTTCAGGAGCAGTGGCTAGGGCCCCTGAGGGCCCGGGGAGGGCGGCCTCCCCACCCCGGGCTCTGTCCTTGGTCCTGCTGCATGGCAGGGTGCCCGGGACGGGGTCCGGAGGGACCGGGGAGGCGTCCCATGCACCTCCGGGCTTGGGAGCCCCGGCTGCGTCCAGGGGCCCGGCCGGGCCCCGGGTCGGGTGCTCCGGCCCTGGGCCCTGTCTCCCAGCCTGCCGCACTGCCAAGGGCCCGGGAAGGGGTTCCGATGTGCCCGGGGAGCCTCCCCTTGCTTGGCTGGGTTCAGGAGCAGTGGCTAGGGCCCCTGAGGGCCCGGGGAGGGCGGCCTCCCCACCCCGGGCTCTGTCCTTGGTCCTGCTGCGTGGCAGGGTGCCCGGGACGGGGTCCGGAGGGACCGGGGAGGCGTCCCATGCACCTCCGGGCTTGGGAGCCCCGGCTGCGTCCAGGGGCCCGGCCGGGCCCCGGGTCGGGTGCTCCGGCCCTGGGCCCTGTCTCCCAGCCTGCCGCACTGCCAAGGGCCCGGGAAGGGGTTCCGATGTGCCCGGGGAGCCTCCCCTTGCTTGGCTGGGTTCAGGAGCAGTGGCTAGGGCCCCTGAGGGCCCGGGGAGGGCGGCCTCCCCACCCCGGGCTCTGTCCTTGGTCCTGCTGCGTGGCAGGGTGCCCGGGACGGGGTCCGGAGGGACCGGGGAGGCGTCCCATGCGCCTCCGGGCTAGGGAGCCCCGGCTGGGTCCAGGGGCCCGGGCGGGCCCCGGGTCGGGTGCTCCGGCCCTGGGCCCTGTCTCCCAGCCTGCCGCACGGCCAAGGGCCCGGGAAGGGGTTCCGATGTGCCCGGGGAGCCTCCCCTTGCTTGGCTGGGTTCAGGAGCAGTGGCTAGGGCCCCTGAGGGCCCGGGGAGGGCGGCCTCTCCACCCCGGGCTCTGTCCTTGGTCCTGCTGCGTGGCAGGGTGCCCGGGACGGGGTCCGGAGGGACCGGGGAGGCGTCCCATGCGCCTCCGGGCTTGGGAGCCCCGGCTGGGTCCAGGGGCCCGGGCGGGCCCCGGGTCGGGTGCTCAGGCCCTGGGCCCTGTCTCCCAGCCTGCCGCACGGCCAAGGGCCCGGGAAGGGGTTCCGATGTGCCCGGGGAGCCTCCCCTTGCTTGGCTGGGTTCAGGAGCAGTGGCTAGGGCCCCTGAGGGCCCGGGGAGGGCGGCCTCCCCACCCCGGGCTCTGTCCTTGGTCCTGCTGCGTGGCAGGGTGCCCGGGACGGGGTCCGGAGGGACCGGGGAGGCGTCCCATGCGCCTCCGGGCTTGGGAGCCCCGGCTGGGTCCAGGGGCCCGGGCGGGCCCCGGGTCGGGTGCTCAGGCCCTGGGCCCTGTCTCCCAGCCTGCCGCACTGCCAAGGGCCCGGAAAGGGGTTCCGATGTGCCCGGGGAGCCTCCCCTTGCTTGTCTGTGTTCAGGAGCTCCATCCGGGGCCCCTGAGGGCCCCGGGGAGGGTGGCCTCCCCACCCCGGGCTCCGTCCTGGGTCCTGCCG
>NC_136073.1:132460622-132470622 GCF_964261635.1 Lissotriton helveticus | reverse complement strand
TGCCCAGGTTGGGCTCCATGCGTCCCGGGCAGTTGTCCCCCGGGCCTCCAGGCCGATGGCATGTCAAAGTGCCCAGGACGGGCTCCATGCGTCCCGGGCAGTCGTCCCCCCGGGCATCCGCCGCTCCCTTCTCCGGGCCGACGGCAGGTCAGATTGCCCAGGACGGGCTCCATGGGTCCCGGGCAGTCCTCCCCTGGGTGTCCGGCGCTCCCTTCTCCGGGCCGACGGCATGTCAAAGTGCCCAGGACGGGCTCCATGCGTCCCGGGCAGTCGTCCCCCGGGTCTCCAGGCCGACGGCATGTCAAAATGTCCAGGACGGGCTCCATGCGTCCCGGGCAGTCGTCCCCCGGGTCTCCAGGCCGACGGCATGTCAAAGTGCCCAGGTTGGGCTCCATGCGTCCCGGGCAGTCGTCCCACGGGTCTCCGGGCCGACGGCATGTCAAAGTGCCCAGGACGGGCTCCATGCGTCCCGGGCATTCCTCCCCCCGGGCATCCGCCGCTCCCTTCCCTGGGCCGACGGCAGGTCAGATTGCCCAGGACGGGCTCCATGGGTCCCGGGCAGTCCTTCCCTGGGTGTCCGGCGCTCCCTTCTCCGGGCCGACGGCATGTCAAAGTGCCCAGGATGGGCTCCATGCGTCCCGGGCAGTCGTCCCCCGGGTCTCCAGGCCGACGGCATGTCAAAGTGCCCAGGACGGGCTCCATGCGTCCCGGGCAGTCGTCCCCCGGGTCTCCAGGCCAACGGCATGTCAAAATGTCCAGGACGGGCTCCATGCGTCCCAGGCAGTCGTCCCCCGGGTCTCCAGGCCGACGGCATGTCAAAGTGCCCAGGACGGGCTCCATGCGTCCCGGGCAGTCGTCCCCCGGGTCTCCAGGCCGACGGCATGTCAAAATGTCCAGGACGGGCTCCATGCGTCCCAGGCAGTCGTCCCCCGGGTCTCCAGGCCGACGGCATGTCAAAGTGCCCAGGACGGGCTCCATGCGTCCCGGGCAGTCGTCGTCCCGGGCGTCCGGGCCTGGGAGCTCCGGTGGTCCTCACCGTGCCTGAGGCCCAGCCGGGGTCCCCGAGCCCTGCCCTGCGTGGGCAGGCAGCAGCCCTACCACGAAGGCTCGGGGTGGGAAGCAGGGAGTCCTTTCGTTCCCGGCCACCTGGTTGCACCTTTCCCCTCGGCCATCTGGTCGCACGCAATGCTATCCAAAAGGGCGACCAGATGGCCAAACCTCCCTGGAAGTCCCTATGAGGTGCCATTTGCCTCCCCGATCCCAGCGAGGGCTCCAGGAGGTCGGGTACTTTTACGCCTTGGGTCCCCTCTGTCAACTCGTGTGCACAGATTACAAGAAAGGGGGGTAATTTTCCTCCGGATTACTAGGGGTAAGGGTATGCCCGGACACCCCTGCAAGGCTGGTGGTTCTCTGCCAGGGGGACCAGATGGGCTATGCCTGGGTAACAACACCCGGGGCTTCCCTCCTCCAGGCCAACGGCATGTCAAAGTGCCCAGGACGGGCTCCATGCGTCCCGGGCAGTCGTCCCCCGGGTCTCCAGGCCAACGGCATGAGCGAGTGCCCAGGTCGGGCTCCATGCGCCCCGGGCAGTCGTCCCCCGGGTCTCCAGGCCAACGGCATGAGCGAGTGCCCAGGTCGGGCTCCATGCTTCCCGGGCAGTCGTCCCCCGGGTCTCAAGGCCGATGGCATGTCAAAGTGCCCAGGATGGGCTCCATGCGTCCCGGGCATTCCTCCCCCCCGGGCGTCCGTCGCTCCCTTCTCCGGGCCGACGGCAGGTCAGATTGCCCAGGACGGGCTCCATGGGTCCCGGGCATTCCTCCGCTGGGTGTCCGGCTCTCCCTTCCCCGTGCCAACGGCATGCCAGAGTGCCCAGGACGGGCTCCACGAGTCCCCGGCGTCCGGGGCTCCCTTCCCCGGGACACCGGCTTGTCAGAGTGCCCATGACGGGCTCCACGGGTCCCGGGTATCTGGGACTCCCTTCCCTGGGCCA
This sequence comes from Lissotriton helveticus, assembly GCF_964261635.1. Taxonomy (NCBI): domain Eukaryota; kingdom Metazoa; phylum Chordata; class Amphibia; order Caudata; family Salamandridae; genus Lissotriton; species Lissotriton helveticus. The sequence continues at coordinate 132,468,632 of NC_136073.1, read as the reverse complement.
ACGGCATGCCGGAGTTCCCAGGACAGGCTCCACGGGTCCCGGGCGTCCGGGGCTCCCTTCCCCGGTCCGACGGCTTGTCAGAGTGCCCAGGACGGGCTCCACGGCTCCCGGGCGTCCGGGGTTCCCTTCCCCGGGTCAGCGGCATGTCAGAGTGCCCAGGACGAGTTCCACGGGTCCCGGGCAGTCCTCCCCCGGGCGTCCGGGGCTCCCTTCCCCGGGCCGTCGGCAGGTCAGAGTGCCCAGGACGGGCTCCATGGGTCCCGGGCAGTCCTCCCCCCGGGCGTCCGGGGCTCCCTTCCCCGGGCAGACGGCAGGTCAGAGTGCCCAGGACGGGCTCCACGGGTCCCGGGCAGTCCTCCCCCCGGGCGTCCGGCGCTCCCTTCTCCAGGCCGATGGCAGGTCAGAGTGACCAGGACGGGCTCCACGGGTCCCGGGCAGTCCTCTCCCGGGCGTACGTGGTTGTCCGACAGATTCGGGCAGATGTGCTTTTACGAACCGGATCGGAGTCGGCCCAAATAATAATAATAATAATAATAATCCACATTTGTAAGGCGCACAATCGCCCGTAAGGGTCTCTAGGCGCTAGGGGCCGTTGGGAAGATTAAGCAAGCTATTGCCCAGAGTCACATGGTGCTGGGCTAATCTGCCGCCGGTGCCGGGGATCGAACCCTGATCTCTGGGATGCTCGAGGGTTACTACGCGCTCTACAAAAACCTTAAATAAAAAAATCTCCAGATTCCGGAGTCAGCCGCCCTAGCCGCGGCGCCAGCTATTTCCCAGAGTCACCTGGTGCTGGGCTAATCTGCCGCCGGTGCCGGGGATCGAACCGTGATCTCCAGATTCCGGAGTCAGCCTCCCTAGCCGCGGCGCCAGCTATTTCCCAGAGTCACGTGGTGCTGGGCTAATCTGCGGCCGGTGCCGGGGATCGAACCCTGATCTCTGGGATGCTCGAGGGTTACTACGCGCTCTACAAAAACCTTAAATAAAAAAATCTCCAGATTCCGGAGTCAGCCGCCCTAGCCGCGGCGCCAGCTATTTCCCAGAGTCACCTGGTGCTGGGCTAATCTGCCGCCGGTGCCGGGGATCGAACCATGATCCCCAGATGGGGATATCCCAAAAATCTGGCATGGATACGGCCCGCCAGGACAGGTTTGGGCACCCCTGATATAGAGGCAGTCAACGCGAAATATGCTGGGTTCGATTCCGATCCGTGTCAGAAGGACCGTAGGGCTTGGGAGTCCGTACAACAGGGGTGCCCAAACCTGTCCTGGCGGGCCGTATCCATGCCAGATTTTTGGGATATCCCCATCTGGTGATCACGGTTCGATCCCCGGCGCCGGCGGCAGATCAGAGTGCCCAGGACGGGGTCCATGTGACCCGGGCAGTCCTATCCCCTGGGTGTACGTGGTTGTCCGACATGTCGGTCGTATTTGCTTTTACGTACCGGATCGGAATCGGCCCCCATAAAATCGTACGTAAAGTATATAGCAAATCAACCTGAAATCTGCTGGGTCAGAAAGGGCTCGATTCCGATCCGTGTCGGAAGGTTAGGAGTCCGTACGAATTTGTCGGGACGGCATGGCAGAGTGCCCGGGATGGGCTCCATGGCTCTTGGGCAGTCGTCCCCCGGGCGTCCGGGGCTCCATCCAGGCCGACGGCATGGCAGAGTGCCCGGGACGGGCTCCATGCGTCCCGGGCATTCGTCCCCCGGGCGTCCGGGGCTCCATCCAGGCCGGCGGCAAGGCAGTGTGCCCGGGTCGGGCTCCATGCGTCCCGGGCATTCGTCCCCCGGGCGCCTGAAACTGCTGGGTCAGAGAGGGCTCGATTCCGATCCGTGTCGTAAGGTTAGGAGTCCGTACGAATTTGTCGGGACGGCATGGCAGAGTGCCCGGGACGGGCTCCATGCGTCCCGGGCATTCGTCCCCCGGGCGTCCGGGGCTACATCCAGGCTGACGGTATGGCAGAGTGCCCGGGTCGGGCTCCATGGTTTTCACGGTGGTCCTCCCCAGGGTGTCGGGGCGCTCCAGGCCGAAGGCATGGAAAAGTGCCCAGGACGGGCTCCATGCGTCCCGGGCATTTGTCCCCCGGGCGTCCGGGGCTCCATCCAGGCCGACGGCATGGCAGAGTGCCCGGGTCGGGCTCCATGGCTTTCACGGTGGTCCTCCCCTGGGTGTCTGGGGGCTCCAGGCCGAAGGCATGGAAAAGTGCCCAGGACGGGCTCCATGCGTCCCGGGCACGGGCACGGGGACGGGGACAGGGTCGGGAGAGTCCAGGCGGCTTCACTTCCGTGTCCAGCCATCTGATCGACCAGATTCCCTTGGCCATCTGGTCGCCCGGATCCCCTCGGGCATCTGGTCGCCCGCAACGCTTTCCTATGGGGCGACCAGATGGCCGAACTTCCCTGGAAGTCCCGATGAGGTGCCATTCGCCGCCCGGATCCCAGCGAGGGCTCCAGGAGGTTGGGTACATTCGCGCCTTGGGTCCCCTCTGTCACCTCGCGTGCACAGATTACAAGAAAAGGGGGTTATTTTCCTCCGGATTACTAGGGAGAAGGGTACGCCCGGACACCCCTCCGAGGCTGGTGGTTCTCTGCCATGGGGACCAGATGGGCTATGCCTGGGCAACACCTCCCTAGGCCACCCGGGGCTTCCTTCCTCCAGGCCAACGGCATGTCAAATTGCCCAGGACGGGCTCCATGGCTCCTGGGCAGTCGTCCCCCGGGCGTCCGGGGCTCCATCCAGGCTGACGGCATTGAAAAGTGCCCAGGACGGGCTCCATGCGTCCCGGGCATTCGTCCCCTGGGCGTCCGGGGCTCCATCTAGGCTGACGGTATGGCAGAGTGCCCGGGTCGGGCTCCATGGTTTTCACGGTGGTCCTCCCCTGGGTGTCTGGGGGCTCCAGGCCGAAGGCATGGAAAAGTGCCCAGGACGGGCTCCATGCGTCCCGGGCATTCGTCCCCCGGGCGTCCGGGGCACCCATCTCCATGAGGCCAACGGCATTGGCAAAGTACCCAGGACGGGCTCCATGGGTCCCGGGCAGACCTCCCCCCGGGCGTCCGGGGCTCCCACCTCCAGGCCGACGGAATGTCAAAGTACCCAGGACGGGCTCCATGGGTCCCGGGCAGCTTCCCCCGGGGCGTCCGGGGCACCCACCTCCAGGCCGACGGCATGTCAAAGTACCCAGGACGGGCTCCACGGGTCCCGGGCATTCCTCCCCCAGGTCGTCCGGGCCCTAGAGCTCCGGTGGTCCAACCTGCGCCTGAGGCCCAGCCGGGGTCCAAGAGCCCTGCCTTGCGTGGGCAGGCAGTCAGGAACCCTACCGCGAAGGCTTGGGATGGATGGGGAGCTGGGAGTCCTTTCGATCCCGGCCCTCTGGTCGCCCGCGATGCTTTCCAATGGGGCGACCAGATGGCCGGGCTTCCCTGGAAGTCCCGATGAGGTGCCATTCGGCTCCTGGATCCCAGCTAGGGCTCCATGAGGTCGGGTTCTTTTACGCCTTGGGTCCCCTCTGTCACCTCGCGTGCACGGATTGCAAGAAAGGGGGGTAATTTCCCTCCGGATTACTAGGGGCAGGGTACGCCCAAACACCTCTCCAGGGCTGGTGGTTCTCTGCCCGGGGGACCAGATGAGATATGCCTGGGCAACACCTCCCCCGGGTGTCTGGGGGCTCCATTCTCCGGGCCAACGGCATGGCTCAATGCCCAGGACGGGCTCCACGTGTCCCGGACAGACCTCCCCTGGGCGTCCGGGGCACCCATCTCCATGAGGCCAACGGGATGGCAAAGTACCCGGGAAGGGCTCCACGGGTCCCGGGCAGCCTTCCCCCGGGCGTCCGGGGCTCCCACCTTTAGGCCGACGGCATGCCACACTGCCCAGGACGGGCTCCATGGGCCCCGGACAGACCTCCCCCGGGCGTCCGGGGCACCCATCTCCAGGAGGCCAACGGGACGGCAAAGTACCCGGGACGGGCTCCACGGGTCCCGGGCAGCCTTCCCCCGGGCGTCCGTGGCTCCCACCTTTAGGCCGACGGCATGTCACACTGCCCAGGACGGGCTCCATGGGCCCCGGACAGACCTCCCCCGGGCGTCCGGGGCACCCATCTCCAGGAGGCCAACGGGATGGCAAAGTACCCGGGAAGGGCTCCACGGGTCCCGGGCAGCATTCCCCCGGGCGTCCGGGGCTCCCACCTCCAGGCCGACGGCATGTCACAGTGCCCAGGACGGGCTCCATGGGCCCCGGACAGCCCTCCCCCCGGGCGTTCGGGGCACATATCTCCAGGAGGCCAACGGCGTTGCAAAGTACCCGGAAAGGACTCCACGGGTACCGGGCAGTCCTCCCCCGGGCGTCCGGGGCACCCATCTCCATGAGGCAAACGGCATTGGCAAAGTACCCGGGAGGGGCTCCACGGGTCCCGGGCAGGCCTCCCCCGGGCGTCCAGGGCACCCACCTCCAGGCCGACGGCATGTAAAAGTGCCCAGGACGGGCTCCATGGGTCCCGGGCAGCCCACCCCCGGGCATCTGGGGCACCCATCTCCAGGAGGCCAACGGCGTTGCAAAGTACCCGGGAAGGGCTCCACGGGTACCGGGCAGTCCTCCCCCGGGCGTCCGGGGGCTCCCTTCTCCAGGCCGACGGCATGGTTCAATGCCCAGGACGGGACGTCAAGTGGCCAGGACGGGCTCCATGCGTCCCGGGCATTCGTCCCGGGACGGGGACGGGGTGGGGAAGAGTCCAGGCGGCTTCACCTCCATGCCCAGCCATCTGGTCGCCCGGATTCCCTCGGCCATCTGGTCGCCCGGATCCCCTCGGGCATCTGGTCGCCCGCAACGCTTTCCTATGGGGGGGACCAGATGGCCGAACTTCCCTGGAAGTCTTAATGAGGTGCCATTCGCCTCCCGGATCCCAGCGAGGGCTCCATGAGGTCGGGTTCTTTCACGCCTTGGGTCCCCTCTGTCACCTCGCGTGCACAGATTGCAAGAAAGGGGGGTAATTTGCCTCCGGATTACTATGTGGCAGGGTATGCCCGGACACCCCACCAGGGTTGGTGGTTCTCTGCCATGGGGACCAGATGGGATATGCCTGGGCAACACCTCCCTAGGCCACCCGGAGCTTCCTTCCTCCAGGCCAACTGCATGTCAAATTGCCCAGGACGGGCTCCATGGCTCTTGGGCAGTCGTCCCCCGGGCGTCCGGTGCTCCATCCAGGCCGACGGCATGGCAGAGTGCCCGGGACAGGCTCCATGCGTCCCGGGCCTTCGCCCCCCCCCCCGGGCGTCCGGGGCTCCATCCAGGCTGACGGCATGGCAGAGTGCCCGGGACGGGCTCCACGGGCCCCAGGCGTCTGGGGCTCCCTTCCCCGGGCCAGCGGCATGTCAGAGTGCCCAGGACGGGCTCCACGGGCCCCGGTCATCCGGGGCACCCTTCTCCGGGCCAGCGGCATGTCAGAGTGCCCAGGACCAGTTCCACGGGTCCCGGGCAGTCCTCCCCCGGGCGTCCGGGGCTCCCTTCCCCGGGCCAAAGCATTTCAGAGTGCCCAGGACGGGCTCCACGGGTTCCGGGCGTCCAGGTCTCCCTTCCCTGGGCCAACGGCTTGTCAGAGTGCCCAGGACGGGCTCCACGGGCCCCGGGCGTCCGGGGCACCCTTCCCCGGGCCAGCGGCATGTCAGAGTGCCCAGGACGAGTTCCACGGGTCCCGGGCAGTCCTCCCCCCCGGGTGTCCGGGGCTCCCTTCCCCGGGCCAAAGCATTTCAGAGTGCCCAGGACGGGCTCCACGGGTCCCGGACGTCCGGGGCTCCCTTCCCCGGGCCAACGGCATACAGGAGTGCCCAGGACGGGCTCCACGGGTCCCGGATGTCCGGGGCTCCCTTCCCCGGGCCAACGGCATACAGGAGTGCCCAGGACGGGCTCCACAGGTCCCGGTCGTCTGGGGCTCCCTTCCCCGGGCCAACGGCTTGTCAGAGTGCCAAGGACGGGCTCCACGGGTCCCGGTCGTCTGGGGTCCCTCCCCCGGGCCAACAGCAGGTCAGAGTGCCCAGGACGGGCTCCACGGGTCCCGGGCAGCCCACCCCCCGGGCGTTCGGGGCACCCATCTCCAGGAGGCCAACGGCGTTGCAAAGTACCCGGGAAGGGCTCCACGGGTACCGGGCAGTCCTCCCCGGGCGTCCGGGGCTCCCTTCTCCAGGCCAACGGCATGGTTCAATGCCCAGGACGGGCTCCATGTGTCCCAGACAGACCTCCCCCGGGCGTCCGGGGCACCCATCTCCAGGCCAACGGCATGGCTCAATGCCCAGGACGGGCTCCATGGGTCCGGGGAGGCGTCCCATGCGCCTCCGGGCTTGGGAGCCCCGGCTGGGTCCAGGGGCCCGGGCGGGCCCCGGGTGGGGTGCTCCGGCCCTGGTCCCTGTCTTCCAGCCTACCGCACTGCCAAGGGCCTAGGAATGGGTTCCGTTGTTCCCGGGGAGCCTCCCCTTGCTTGGCTGGGTTCAGGAGCAGTGGCTAGGGCCCCTGAGGGCCCGGGGAGGGCGGCCTCCCCACCCCGGGCTCTGTCCTTGGTCCTGCTGCGTGGCAGGGTGCCCGGGACGGGGTCCGGAGGGACCGGGGAGGCGTCCCATGCACCTCCGGGCTTGGGAGCCCCGGCTGCGTCCAGGGGCCCGGCCGGGCCCCGGGTCGGGTGCTCCGGCCCTGGGCCCTGTCTCCCAGCCTGCCGCACTGCCAAGGGCCCGGGAAGGGGTTCCGATGTGCCCGGGGAGCCTCCCCTTGCTTGGCTGGGTTCAGGAGCAGTGGCTAGGGCCCCTGAGGGCCCGGGGAGGGCGGCCTCCCCACCCCGGGCTCTGTCCTTGGTCCTGCTGCGTGGCAGGGTGCCCGGGACGGGGTCCGGAGGGACCGGGGAGGCGTCCCATGCACCTCCGGGCTTGGGAGCCCCGGCTGCGTCCAGGGGCCCGTCCGGGCCCCGGGTCGGGTGCTCCGGCCCTGGGCCCTGTCTCCCAGCCTGCCGCACTGCCAAGGGCCCGGGAAGGGGTTCCGATGTGCCCGGGGAGCCTCCCCTTGCTTGGCTGGGTTCAGGAGCAGTGGCTAGGTCCCCTGAGGGCCCGGGGAGGGTGGCCTCCCCACCCCGGGCTCTGTCCTTGGTCCTGCTGCGTGGCAGGGTGCCCGGGACGGGGTCCGGAGGGACCGGGGAGGCGTCCCATGCGCCTCCGGGCTAGGGAGCCCCGGCTGGGTCCAGGGGCCCGGGCGGGCCCCGGGTCGGGTGCTCCGGCCCTGGGCCCTGTCTCCCAGCCTGCCGCACGGCCAAGGCCCGGGAAGGGGTTCCGATGTGCCCGGGGAGCCTCCCCTTGCTTGGCTGGGTTCAGGAGCAGTGGCTAGGGCCCCTGAGGGCCCGGGGAGGGCGGCCTCCCCACCCCGGGCTCTGTCCTTGGTCCTGCTGCGTGGCAGGGTGCCCGGGACGGGGTCCGGAGGGACCGGGGAGGCGTCCCATGCGCCTCCGGGCTTGGGAGCCCCGGCTGGGTCCAGGGGCCCGGGCGGGCCCCGGGTCGGGTGCTCAGGCCCTGGGCCCTGTCTCCCAGCCTGCCGCACGGCCAAGGGCCCGGGAAGGGGTTCCGATGTGCCCGGGGAGCCTCCCCTTGCTTGGCTGGGTTCAGGAGCAGTGGCTAGGGCCCCTGAGGGCCCGGGGAGGGCGGCCTCCCCACCCCGGGCTCTGTCCTTGGTCCTGCTGCGTGGCAGGGTGTCCGGGACGGGGTCCGGAGGGACCGGGGAGGCGTCCCATGCGCCTCCGGGCTTGGGAGCCCCGGCTGGGTCCAGGGGCCCGGGCGGGCCCCGGGTCGGGTGCTCAGGCCCTGGGCCCTGTCTCCCAGCCTGCCGCACTGCCAAGGGCCCGGAAAGGGGTTCCGATGTGCCCGGGGAGCCTCCCCTTGCTTGTCTGTGTTCAGGAGCTCCATCCGGGGCCCCTGAGGGCCCCGGGGAGGGTGGCCTCCCCACCCCGGGCTCCGTCCTGGGTCCTGCCGTGGGGCAGGGTGCC
>NC_136073.1:132438122-132450622 GCF_964261635.1 Lissotriton helveticus | reverse complement strand
CTTGAACTCCATCTGGCCAGGCCCCGAGGGTGCTGGTACCCCTCCGTCCTGCAATCCGGCCGGGGATCCGGGGTGCCCGGGACGTAGGGTCCACCGGGGCCCGGGGAGGCTCTCCCCAGCCTGGCTAGGGTTCGGAAGGTGGGACCGGACCCGGGGCTTGAACTCCATCTGGCCAGGCCCCGAGGGTGCTGGAGCCCCCTGTCCCGCAGGCCACCAGTGGGTCCGTGCGCTGGGGACGGGGCTCCACCGGTTCCCGGGGAGGCTCTCCCCAGCCTGGCTAGGGTTCGGAAGGTGGGACCGGACCCGGGGCTTGAATTCCATCTGGCCAGGCCCCGAGGGTGCTGGAGCCCCCTGTCCCGCAGGCCACCAGTGGGTCCGTGCGCTGGGGACGGGGCTCCACCGGTTCCCGGGGAGGCTCTCCCCAGCCTGGCTAGGGTTCGGAAGGTGGGACCGGACCCGGGGCTTGAACTCCATCTGGCCAGGCCCCGAGGGTGCTGGTACCCCTCCGTCCAGCAATCCGGCCGGGGGTCCGGGGCGCCCGGGACGGAGGGTCCACCGGGGGCCCAGGGGAGGCTCTCCCCGGCCCGGCATAGGGTTTGGAAAGCCGGGACTGGGGCCGGGGACCGGGCCCGGGGCTTGAGCCCCGTCCGGCAGGGCCCAGTGGTGCGGGAATCCCCCCTCCGTCCTGCAAGCCGGCCGGGGGTCGGAGGTACCCGGGACGGAGGGTCCATCAGGGCCCGGGGAGGCCTGAAGCCCCGGAGCCCTGCAGCCCCAGAGACCTGCAGCTCTGCAGCCCCCGGAACCCTGCAGCCCCAGAGCCCTGCAGCTCCGGGGCAGGCAGATTGGCGTCCTTTTGGTCCCGGCCATCTGGTCGCCCCTCTCGCCTCGGCCATCTGGTCGCCCTGGAAGTCATGATGAGGTGCCATTCGCCTCCCGGATCGCAAGCGAGGGCTCCAGGAGGTCGGGTACTTTCGCGCCTTGGGTCCCCTCTGTCACCTTGTGTGCACAGATTGCAAGAAAGTCAGGTAATTTCCCTCCGGATTACTAGGGGGCAGGGTATGCCCGGACACCCCTCCAAGGCTGGTGGTTCTCTGCTAGGGGGACCAGATGGGCTATGCCTGGGTAACACCTCCCTAGGCCACCCGGGGCTTCCTTCCTCCAGGCCAACGGCTTGTCAAATTGCCCAGGACGGGCTCCATGGCTCTTGGGCAGTCGTCCCCCGGGTCTCCAGGCCGATGGCATGTCAAAGTGCCCAGGACGGGCTCCATGCGTCCCGGGCAGTCGTCCCCCGGATCTCCAGGCCGACGGCATGTCAAAGTGCCCAGGACGGGCTCCATGCGTCCCGGGCAGTCGTCCCCCGGGTCTCCAGGCCGACGGCATGTCAAAGTGCCCAGGACGGGCTCCATGCGTCCCGGGCAGTCGTCCCCCGGATCTCCAGGCCGACGGCATGTCAAAGTGCCCAGGACGGGCTCCATGCGTCCCGGGCAGTCGTCCCCCGGGTCTCCAGGCCGACGGCATGTCAAAGTGCCCAGGACGGGCTCCATGCGTCCCGGGCAGTCGTCCCCCGGGTCTCCAGGCCGACGGCATGTCAAAATGTCCAGGACGGGCTCCATGCATCCCGGGCAGTCGTCCCCCGGGTCTCCAGGCCGACGGCATGTCAAAGTGCCCAGGTTGGGCTCCATGCGTCCCGGGCAGTTGTCCCCCGGGTCTCCAGGCCGATGGCATGTCAAAGTGCCCAGGACGGGCTCCATGCGTCCCGGGCAGTCGTCCCCCCGGGCATCCGCCGCTCCCTTCTCCGGGCCGACGGCAGGTCAGATTGCCCAGGACGGGCTCCATGGGTCCCGGGCAGTCCTCCCCTGGGTGTCCGGCGCTCCCTTCTCCGGGCCGACGGCATGTCAAAGTGCCCAGGACGGGCTCCATGCGTCCCGGGCAGTCGTCCCCCGGGTCTCCAGGCCGACGGCATGTCAAAATGTCCAGGACGGGCTCCATGCGTCCCGGGCAGTCGTCCCCCGGGTCTCCAGGCCGACGGCATGTCAAAGTGCCCAGGTTGGGCTCCATGCGTCCCGGGTAGTCGTCCCACGGGTCTCCGGGCCGACGGCATGTCAAAGTGCCCAGGACGGGCTCCATGCGTCCCGGGCATTCCTCCCCCCGGGCATCCGCCGCTCCCTTCCCTGGGCCGACGGCAGGTCAGATTGCCCAGGACGGGCTCCATGGGTCCCGGGCAGTCCTTCCCTGGGTGTCCGGCGCTCCCTTCTCCGGGCCGACGGCATGTCAAAGTGCCCAGGACGGGCTCCATGCGTCCCGGGCAGTCGTCCCCCGGGTCTCCAGGCCGACGGCATGTCAAAGTGCCCAGGACGGGCTCCATGCGTCCCGGGCAGTCGTCCCCCGGGTCTCCAGGCCAACGGCATGTCAAAATGTCCAGGACGGGCTCCATGCGTCCCAGGCAGTCGTCCCCCGGGTCTCCAGGCCGACGGCATGTCAAAGTGCCCAGGACGGGCTCCATGCGTCCCGGGCAGTCGTCCCCCGGGTCTCCAGGCCGACGGCATGTCAAAATGTCCAGGACGGGCTCCATGCGTCCCAGGCAGTCGTCCCCCGGGTCTCCAGGCCGACGGCATGTCAAAGTGCCCAGGACGGGCTCCATGCGTCCCGGGCAGTCGTCGTCCCGGGCGTCCGGGCCTGGGAGCTCCGGTGGTCCTCACCGTGCCTGAGGCCCAGCCGGGGTCCCCGAGCCCTGCCCGGCGTGGGCAGGCAGCAGCCCTACCACGAAGGCTCGGGGTGGGAAGCAGGGAGTCCTTTCGTTCCCGGCCACCTGGTTGCACCTTTCCCCTCGGCCATCTGGTCGCACGCAATGCTATCCAAAAGGGCGACCAGATGGCCAAACCTCCCTGGAAGTCCCTATGAGGTGCCATTTGCCTCCCCGATCCCAGCGAGGGCTCCAGGAGGTCGGGTACTTTTACGCCTTGGGTCCCCTCTGTCAACTCGTGTGCACAGATTACAAGAAAGGGGGGTAATTTTCCTCCGGATTACTAGGGGTAAGGGTATGCCCGGACACCCCTGCAAGGCTGGTGGTTCTCTGCCAGGGGGACCAGATGGGCTATGCCTGGGTAACAACACCCGGGGCTTCCCTCCTCCAGGCCAACGGCATGTCAAAGTGCCCAGGACGGGCTCCATGCGTCCCGGGCAGTCGTCCCCCGGGTCTCCAGGCCAACGGCATGAGCGAGTGCCCAGGTCGGGCTCCATGCGCCCCGGGCAGTCGTCCCCCGGGTCTCCAGGCCAACGGCATGAGCGAGTGCCCAGGTCGGGCTCCATGCTTCCCGGGCAGTCGTCCCCCGGGTCTCAAGGCCGATGGCATGTCAAAGTGCCCAGGATGGGCTCCATGCGTCCCGGGCATTCCTCCCCCCCGGGTGTCCGTCGCTCCCTTCTCCGGGCCGACGGCAGGTCAGATTGCCCAGGACGGGCTCCATGGGTCCCGGGCATTCCTCCGCTGGGTGTCCGGCTCTCCCTTCCCCGGGCCAACGGCTTGTCAGAGTGCCCAGGATGGGCTCCACGGGCCCCGGACGTCCGGGGCTCCCTTCCCCGTGCCAACGGCATGCCAGAGTGCCCAGGACGGGCTCCACGAGTCCCCGGCGTCCGGGGCTCCCTTCCCCGGGACACCGGCTTGTCAGAGTGCCCATGATGGGCTCCACGGGTCCCGGGTATCTGGGACTCCCTTCCCTGGGCCAACGGCATGCCGGAGTTCCCAGGACAGGCTCCACGGGTCCCGGGCGTCCGGGGCTCCCTTCCCCGGTCCGACGGCTTGTCAGAGTGCCCAGGACGGGCTCCACGGCTCCCGGGCGTCCGGGGTTCCCTTCCCCGGGTCAGCGGCATGTCAGAGTGCCCAGGACGAGTTCCACGGGTCCCGGGCAGTCCTCCCCCCGGGCGTCCGGCGCTCCCTTCTCCAGGCCGATGGCAGGTCAGAGTGACCAGGACGGGCTCCACGGGTCCCGGGCAGTCCTCTCCCGGGCGTACGTGGTTGTCCGACAGATTCGGGCAGATGTGCTTTTACGAACCGGATCGGAGTCGGCCCAAATAATAATAATAATAATAATAATCCACATTTGTAAGGCGCACAATCGCCCGTAAGGGTCTCTAGGCGCTAGGGGCCGTTGGGAAGATTAAGCAAGCTATTGCCCAGAGTCACATGGTGCTGGGCTAATCTGCCGCCGGTGCCGGGGATCGAACCCTGATCTCTGGGATGCTCGAGGGTTACTACGCGCTCTACAAAAACCTTAAATAAAAAAATCTCCAGATTCCGGAGTCAGCCGCCCTAGCCGCGGCGCCAGCTATTTCCCAGAGTCACCTGGTGCTGGGCTAATCTGCCGCCGGTGCCGGGGATCGAACCGTGATCTCCAGATTCCGGAGTCAGCCTCCCTAGCCGCGGCGCCAGCTATTTCCCAGAGTCACGTGGTGCTGGGCTAATCTGCGGCCGGTGCCGGGGATCGAACCCTGATCTCTGGGATGCTCGAGGGTTACTACGCGCTCTACAAAAACCTTAAATAAAAAAATCTCCAGATTCCGGAGTCAGCCGCCCTAGCCGCGGCGCCAGCTATTTCCCAGAGTCACCTGGTGCTGGGCTAATCTGCCGCCGGTGCCGGGGATCGAACCGTCAATCAATCAATCAATCAATCAAGTCATTTGTATAGCGCACTACTCACCCGTAGGGTCTCAAGGCGCTGGGAGGGGGGGGGTGCCGTTACTGCTCGAACAGCCAGGTCTTGAGCTTCTTCCTGAAGGAGAGGTGGTCTTGGGTCAGGCGCAGGTCGGACGGGAGTGAGTTCCAGGTCTTTGCAGCCAGGTGGGAGAAGGACCTTCCTCCTGTTGTCGCTCTTCGGATGCGGGGGACGGCGGCGAGGGCGTGGCTGGTTGATCTGAGGGGGCGCGTGGGAGTGTAGAAGTTGATCCTGTTGTTGAGGTAGCTCGGGCCTTGGTCGTGTAGGGCTTTGTGCGCGTGGGTGAGGAGGCGGAAGGTGATCCTCTTGTTGACCGGGAGCCAGTGCAGGTCTCTCAGGTGTCCGGAGATGTGGCTGTTTCGTGGGATGTCGAGGATGAGTCTGGCTGAGGCGTTCTGGATCCGCTGGAGTCTCTTCTGGAGCTTGGCGGTGGTTCCGGCGTAGAGGGCGTTGCCGTAGTCCAGTCGGCTAGTGACGAGGGCCTGGGTGACAGTCTTCCTGGTCTCGGTGGGGATCCACCGGAAGATCTTCCGTAGCATGCGCAGGATGTTGAAGCATGACGAGGAGACGGCGTTGACTTGTCTGGTCATGGAGAGGGAGGAGTCCAGGATGAAGCCCAGGTTGCGTGCGTGGTCCGTCGGTGTGGGTGCGGTGCCCAGGGCGGGGGGCCACCAGGAGTCGTCCCAGGCGGAGGGCGAGGAGCCCAGGATGAGGACCTCCGTCTTGTCTGCGTTCAGTTTCAGGCGGCTGGTCGTCATCCATTCGGCAACCTCTCTCATCCCTTCGTGCAGGTTGGCTCTGGCGGCGTCGGGGTCGTTGGTCAGGGAGAGGATCAGCTGGGTGTCGTCGGCGTAGGAGATGATGTTCAGGTTGTGTTGGCGTGCGATGGTCGCGAGGGGGCTCATGTAGACGTTGAAGAACCGTGATCCCCAGATGGGGATATCCCAAAAATCTGGCTTGGATACGGCCCGCCAGGACAGGTTTGGGCACCCCTGATATAGAGGCAGTCAACGCGAAATATGCTGGGTTCGATTCCGATCCGTGTCAGAAGGACCGTAGGGCTTGGGAGTCCGTACAACAGGGGTGCCCAAACCTGTCCTGGCGGGCCGTATCCATGCCAGATTTTTGGGATATCCCCATCTGGTGATCACGGTTCGATCCCCGGCGCCGGCGGCAGATCAGAGTGCCCAGGACGGGGTCCATGTGACCCGGGCAGTCCTATCCCCTGGGTGTACGTGGTTGTCCGACATGTCGGTCGTATTTGCTTTTACGTACCGGATCGGAATCGGCCCCCATAAAATCGTACGTAAAGTATATAGCAAATCAACCTGAAATCTGCTGGGTCAGAAAGGGCTCGATTCCGATCCGTGTCGGAAGGTTAGTAGTCCGTACGAATTTGTCGGGACGGCATGGCAGAGTGCCCGGGATGGGCTCCATGGCTCTTGGGCAGTCGTCCCCCGGGCGTCCGGGGCTCCATCCAGGCCGATGGCATGGCAGAGTGCCCGGGACGGGCTCCATGCGTCCCGGGCATTCGTCCCCCGGGCGTCCGGGGCTCCATCCAGGCCGGCGGCAAGGCAGTGTGCCCGGGTCGGGCTCCATGCGTCCCGGGCATTCGTCCCCCGGGCGCCTGAAACTGCTGGGTCAGAGAGGGCTCGATTCTGATCCGTGTCGTAAGGTTAGGAGTCCGTACGAATTTGTCGGGACGGCATGGCAGAGTGCCCGGGACGGGCTCCATGCGTCCCGGGCATTCGTCCCCCGGGCGTCCGGGGCTACATCCAGGCTGACGGTATGGCAGAGTGCCCGGGTCGGGCTCCATGGTTTTCACGGTGGTCCTCCCCAGGGTGTCGGGGCGCTCCAGGCCGAAGGCATGGAAAAGTGCCCAGGACGGGCTCCATGCGTCCCGGGCATTTGTCCCCCGGGCGTCCGGGGCTCCATCCAGGCCGACGGCATGGCAGAGTGCCCGGGTCGGGCTCCATGGCTTTCACGGTGGTCCTCCCCTGGGTGTCTGGGGGCTCCAGGCCGAAGGCATGGAAAAGTGCCCAGGACGGGCTCCATGCGTCCCGGGCACGGGCACGGGGACGGGGACAGGGTCGGGAGAGTCCAGGCGGCTTCACTTCCGTGTCCAGCCATCTGATCGACCAGATTCCCTCGGCCATCTGGTCGCCCGGATCCCCTCGGGCATCTGGTCGCCCGCAACGCTTTCCTATGGGGCGACCAGATGGCCGAACTTCCCCGGAAGTCCCGATGAGGTGCCATTCGCCGCCCGGATCCCAGCGAGGGCTCCAGGAGGTTGGGTACATTCGCGCCTTGGGTCCCCTCTGTCACCTCGCGTGCACAGATTACAAGAAAAGGGGGTAATTTTCCTCCGGATTACTAGGGAGAAGGGTACGCCCGGACACCCCTCCGAGGCTGGTGGTTCTCTGCCATGGGGACCAGATGGGCTATGCCTGGGCAACACCTCCCTAGGCCACCCGGGGCTTCCTTCCTCCAGGCCAACGGCATGTCAAATTGCCCAGGATGGGCTCCATGGCTCCTGGGCAGTCGTCCCCCGGGCGTCCGGGGCTCCATCCAGGCTGACGGCATTGAAAAGTGCCCAGGACGGGCTCCATGCGTCCCGGGCATTCGTCCCCTGGGCGTCCGGGGCTCCATCTAGGCTGACGGTATGGCAGAGTGCCCGGGTCGGGCTCCATGGTTTTCACGGTGGTCCTCCCCTGGGTGTCTGGGGGCTCCAGGCCGAAGGCATGGAAAAGTGCCCAGGACGGGCTCCATGCGTCCCGGGCATTCGTCCCCCGGGCGTCCGGGGCACCCATCTCCATGAGGCCAACGGCATTGGCAAAGTACCCAGGACGGGCTCCATGGGTCCCGGGCAGACCTCCCCCCGGGCGTCCGGGGCTCCCACCTCCAGGCCGACGGAATGTCAAAGTACCCAGGACGGGCTCCATGGGTCCCGGGCAGCTTCCCCCGGGGCGTCCGGGGCACCCACCTCCAGGCTGACGGCATGTCAAAGTACCCAGGACGGGCTCCACGGGTCCCGGGCATTCCTCCCCCAGGTCGTCCGGGCCCTAGAGCTCCGGTGGTCCAACCTGCGCCTGAGGCCCAGCCGGGGTCCAAGAGCCCTGCCTTGCGTGGGCAGGCAGTCAGGAACCCTACCGCGAAGGCTTGGGATGGATGGGGAGCTGGGAGTCCTTTCGATCCCGGCCCTCTGGTCGCCCGCGATGCTTTCCAATGGGGCGACCAGATGGCCGGGCTTCCCTGGAAGTCCCGATGAGGTGCCATTCGGCTCCTGGATCCCAGCTAGGGCTCCATGAGGTCGGGTTCTTTTACGCCTTGGGTCCCCTCTGTCACCTCGCGTGCACGGATTGCAAGAAAGGGGGGTAATTTCCCTCCGGATTACTAGGGGCAGGGTACGCCCAAACACCTCTCCAGGGCTGGTGGTTCTCTGCCCGGGGGACCAGATGACATATGCCTGGGCAACACCTCCCCCGGGTGTCTGGGGGCTCCATTCTCCGGGCCAACGGCATGGCTCAATGCCCAGGACGGGCTCCACGTGTCCCGGACAGACCTCCCCTGGGCGTCCGGGGCACCCATCTCCATGAGGCCAACGGGATGGCAAAGTACCCGGGAAGGGCTCCACGGGTCTCGGGCAGCCTTCCCCCGGGCGTCCGGGGCTCCCACCTTTAGGCCGACGGCATGTCACACTGCCCAGGACGGGCTCCATGGGCCCCGGACAGACCTCCCCCGGGCGTCCAGGGCACCCATCTCCAGGAGGCCAACGGGACGGCAAAGTACCCGGGACGGGCTCCACGGGTCCCGGGCAGCCTTCCCCCGGGCGTCCGTGGCTCCCACCTTTAGGCCGACGGCATGTCACACTGCCCAGGACGGGCTCCATGGGCCCCGGACAGACCTCCCCCGGGCGTCCGGGGCACCCATCTCCAGGAGGCCAACGGGATGGCAAAGTACCCGGGAAGGGCTCCACGGGTCCCGGGCAGCATTCCCCCGGGCGTCCGGGGCTCCCACCTCCAGGCCGACGGCATGTCACAGTGCCCAGGACGGGCTCCATGGGCCCCGGACAGCCCTCCCCCCGGGCGTTCGGGGCACATATCTCCAGGAGGCCAACGGCGTTGCAAAGTACCCGGAAAGGACTCCACGGGTACCGGGCAGTCCTCCCCCGGGCGTCCGGGGCACCCATCTCCATGAGGCAAACGGCATTGGCAAAGTACCCGGGAGGGGCTCCACGGGTCCCGGGCAGGCCTCCCCCGGGCGTCCAGGGCACCCACCTCCAGGCCGACGGCATGTAAAAGTGCCCAGGACGGGCTCCATGGGTCCCGGGCAGCCCACCCCCGGGCATCTGGGGCACCCATCTCCAGGAGGCCAACGGCGTTGCAAAGTACCCGGGAAGGGCTCCACGGGTACCGGGCAGTCCTCCCCCGGGCGTCCGGGGGCTCCCTTCTCCAGGCCGACGGCATGGTTCAATGCCCAGGACGGGACGTCAAGTGGCCAGGACGGGCTCCATGCGTCCCGGGCATTCGTCCCGGGACGGGGACGGGGTGGGGAAGAGTCCAGGCGGCTTCACCTCCATGCCCAGCCATCTGGTCGCCCGGATTCCCTCGGCCATCTGGTCGCCCGGATCCCCTCGGGCATCTGGTCGCCCGCAACGCTTTCCTATGGGGGGGACCAGATGGCCGAACTTCCCTGGAAGTCTTAATGAGGTGCCATTCGCCTCCCGGATCCCAGCGAGGGCTCCATGAGGTCGGGTTCTTTCACGCCTTGGGTCCCCTCTGTCACCTCGCGTGCACAGATTGCAAGAAAGGGGGGTAATTTGCCTCCGGATTACTATGTGGCAGGGTATGCCCGGACACCCCACCAGGGTTGGTGGTTCTCTGCCATGGGGACCAGATGGGATATGCCTGGGCAACACCTCCCTAGGTCACCCGGAGCTTCCTTCCTCCAGGCCAACTGCATGTCAAATTGCCCAGGACGGGCTCCATGGCTCTTGGGCAGTCGTCCCCCGGGCGTCCGGTGCTCCATCCAGGCCGACGGCATGGCAGAGTGCCAGGGACAGGCTCCATGCGTCCCGGGCCTTCGCCCCCCCCCCGGGCGTCCGGGGCTCCATCCAGGCTGACGGCATGGCAGAGTGCCCGGGACGGGCTCCACGGGCCCCAGGCGTCTGGGGCTCCCTTCCCCGGGCCAGCGGCATGTCAGAGTGCCCAGGACGGGCTCCACGGGCCCCGGTCATCCGGGGCACCCTTCCCCGGGCCAGCGGCATGTCAGAGTGCCCAGGACCAGTTCCACGGGTCCCGGGCAGTCCTCCCCCGGGCGTCCGGGGCTCCCTTCCCCGGGCCAAAGCATTTCAGAGTGCCCAGGACGGGCTCCACGGGTTCCGGGCGTCCAGGTCTCCCTTCCCTGGGCCAACGGCTTGTCAGAGTGCCCAGGACGGGCTCCACGGGCCCCGGGCGTCCGGGGCACCCTTCCCCGGGCCAGCGGCATGTCAGAGTGCCCAGGACGAGTTCCACGGGTCCCGGGCAGTCCTCCCCCCCGGGTGTCCGGGGCTCCCTTCCCCGGGCCAAAGCATTTCAGAGTGCCCAGGACGGGCTCCACGGGTCCCGGACGTCCGGGGCTCCCTTCCCCGGGCCAACGGCATACAGGAGTGCCCAGGACGGGCTCCACGGGTCCCGGATGTCCGGGGCTCCCTTCCCCGGGCCAACGGCATACAGGAGTGCCCAGGACGGGCTCCACAGGTCCCGGTCGTCTGGGGCTCCCTTCCCCGGGCCAACGGCTTGTCAGAGTGCCAAGGACGGGCTCCACGGGTCCCGGTCGTCTGGGGTCCCTCCCCCGGGCCAACAGCAGGTCAGAGTGCCCAGGACGGGCTCCACGGGTCCCGGGCAGCCCACCCCCCTGGCGTTCGGGGCACCCATCTCCAGGAGGCCAACGGCGTTGCAAAGTACCCGGGAAGGGCTCCACGGGTACCGGGCAGTCCTCCCCCGGGCGTCCGGGGCTCCCTTCTCCAGGCCAACGGCATGGTTCAATGCCCAGGACGGGCTCCATGTGTCCCAGACAGACCTCCCCCGGGCGTCCGGGGCACCCATCTCCAGGCCAACGGCATGGCTCAATGCCCAGGACGGGCTCCATGGGTCCGGGGAGGCGTCCCATGCGCCTCCGGGCTTGGGAGCCCCGGCTGGGTCCAGGGGCCCGGGCGGGCCCCGGGTGGGGTGCTCCGGCCCTGGTCCCTGTCTTCCAGCCTACCGCACTGCCAAGGGCCTAGGAATGGGTTCCGTTGTTCCCGGGGAGCCTCCCCTTGCTTGGCTGGGTTCAGGAGCAGTGGCTAGGGCCCCTGAGGGCCCGGGGAGGGCGGCCTCCCCACCCCGGGCTCTGTCCTTGGTCCTGCTGCGTGGCAGGGTGCCCGGGACGGGGTCCGGAGGGACCGGGGAGGCGTCCCATGCACCTCCGGGCTTGGGAGCCCCGGCTGCGTCCAGGGGCCCGGCCGGGCCCCGGGTCGGGTGCTCCGGCCCTGGGCCCTGTCTCCCAGCCTGCCGCACTGCCAAGGGCCCGGGAAGGGGTTCCGATGTGCCCGGGGAGCCTCCCCTTGCTTGGCTGGGTTCAGGAGCAGTGGCTAGGGCCCCTGAGGGCCCGGGGAGGGCGGCCTCCCCACCCCGGGCTCTGTCCTTGGTCCTGCTGCGTGGCAGGGTGCCCGGGACGGGGTCCGGAGGGACCGGGGAGGCGTCCCATGCACCTCCGGGCTTGGGAGCCCCGGCTGCGTCCAGGGGCCCGGCCAGGCCCCGGGTCGGGTGCTCCGGCCCTGGGCCCTGTCTCCCAGCCTGCCGCACTGCCAAGGGCCCGGGAAGGGGTTCCGATGTGCCCGGGGAGCCTCCCCTTGCTTGGCTGGGTTCAGGAGCAGTGGCTAGGGCCCCTGAGGGCCCGGGGAGGGCGGCCTCCCCACCCCGGGCTCTGTCCTTGGTCCTGCTGCGTGGCAGGGTGCCCGGGACGGGGTCCGGAGGGACCGGGGAGGCGTCCCATGCGCCTCCGGGCTAGGGAGCCCCGGCTGGGTCCAGGGGCCCTGGCGGGCCCCGGGTCGGGTGCTCCGGCCCTGGGCCCTGTCTCCCAGCCTGCCGCACGGCCAAGGGCCCGGGAAGGGGTTCCGATGTGCCCGGGGAGCCTCCCCTTGCTTGGCTGGGTTCAGGAGCAGTGGCTAGGGCCCCTGAGGGCCCGGGGAGGGCGGCCTCCCCACCCCGGGCTCTGTCCTTGGTCCTGCTGCGTGGCAGGGTGCCCGGGACGGGGTCCGGAGGGACCGGGGAGGCGTCCCATGCGCCTCCGGGCTTGGGAGCCCCGGCTGGGTCCAGGGGCCCGGGCGGGCCCCGGGTCGGGTGCTCAGGCCCTGGGCCCTGTCTCCCAGCCTGCCGCACGGCCAAGGGCCCGGGAAGGGGTTCCGATGTGCCCGGGGAGCCTCCCCTTGCTTGGCTGGGTTCAGGAGCAGTGGCTAGGGCCCCTGAGGGCCCGGGGAGGGCGGCCTCCCCACCCCGGGCTCTGTCCTTGGTCCTGCTGCGTGGCAGGGTGCCCGGGACAGGGTCCGGAGGGACCGGGGAGGCGTCCCATGCGCCTCCGGGCTTGGGAGCCCCGGCTGGGTCCAGGGGCCCGGGCGGGCCCCGGGTCGGGTGCTCAGGCCCTGGGCCCTGTCTCCCAGCCTGCCGCACTGCCAAGGGCCCGGAAAGGGGTTCCGATGTGCCCGGGGAGCCTCCCCTTGCTTGTCTGTGTTCAGGAGCTCCATCCGGGGCCCCTGAGGGCCCCGGGGAGGGT
>NC_136073.1:132343122-132425622 GCF_964261635.1 Lissotriton helveticus | reverse complement strand
TCGTCCCCCGGGTCTCCAGGCCGACGGCATGTCAAAGTGCCCAGGTTGGGCTCCATGCGTCCCGGGCAGTTGTCCCCCGGGTCTCCAGGCCGATGGCATGTCAAAGTGCCCAGGACGGGCTCCATGCGTCCCGGGCAGTCGTCCCCCCGGGCATCCGCCGCTCCCTTCTCCGGGCCGACGGCAGGTCAGATTGCCCAGGACGGGCTCCATGGGTCCCGGGCAGTCCTCCCCTGGGTGTCCGGCGCTCCCTTCTCCGGGCCGACGGCATGTCAAAGTGCCCAGGACGGGCTCCATGCGTCCCGGGCAGTCGTCCCCCGGGTCTCCAGGCCGACGGCATGTCAAAATGTCCAGGACGGGCTCCATGCGTCCCGGGCAGTCGTCCCCCGGGTCTCCAGGCCGACGGCATGTCAAAGTGCCCAGGTTGGGCTCCATGCGTCCCGGGCAGTCGTCCCACGGGTCTCCGGGCCGACGGCATGTCAAAGTGCCCAGGACGGGCTCCATGCGTCCCGGGCATTCCTCCCCCCGGGCATCCGCCGCTCCCTTCCCTGGGCCGACGGCAGGTCAGATTGCCCAGGACGGGCTCCATGGGTCCCGGGCAGTCCTTCCCTGGGTGTCCGGCGCTCCCTTCTCCGGGCCGACGGCATGTCAAAGTGCCCAGGACGGGCTCCATGCGTCCCGGGCAGTCGTCCCCCGGGTCTCCAGGCCGACGGCATGTCAAAGTGCCCAGGACGGGCTCCATGCGTCCCGGGCAGTCGTCCCCCGGGTCTCCAGGCCAACGGCATGTCAAAATGTCCAGGACGGGCTCCATGCGTCCCAGGCAGTCGTCCCCCGGGTCTCCAGGCCGACGGCATGTCAAAGTGCCCAGGACGGGCTCCATGCGTCCCGGGCAGTCGTCCCCCGGGTCTCCAGGCCGACGGCATGTCAAAATGTCCAGGACGGGCTCCATGCGTCCCAGGCAGTCGTCCCCCGGGTCTCCAGGCCGACGGCATGTCAAAGTGCCCAGGACGGGCTCCATGCGTCCCGGGCAGTCGTCGTCCCGGGCGTCCGGGCCTGGGAGCTCCGGTGGTCCTCACCGTGCCTGAGGCCCAGCCGGGGTCCCCGAGCCCTGCCCGGCGTGGGCAGGCAGCAGCCCTACCACAAAGGCTCGGGGTGGGAAGCAGGGAGTCCTTTCGTTCCCGGCCACCTGGTTGCACCTTTCCCCTCGGCCATCTGGTCGCACGCAATGCTATCCAAAAGGGCGACCAGATGGCCAAACCTCCCTGGAAGTCCCTATGAGGTGCCATTTGCCTCCCCGATCCCAGCGAGGGCTCCAGGAGGTCGGGTACTTTTACGCCTTGGGTCCCCTCTGTCAACTCGTGTGCACAGATTACAAGAAAGGGGGGTAATTTTCCTCCGGATTACTAGGGGTAAGGGTATGCCCGGACACCCCTGCAAGGCTGGTGGTTCTCTGCCAGGGGGACCAGATGGGCTATGCCTGGGTAACAACACCCGGGGCTTCCCTCCTCCAGGCCAACGGCATGTCAAAGTGCCCAGGACGGGCTCCATGCGTCCCGGGCAGTCGTCCCCCGGGTCTCCAGGCCAACGGCATGAGCGAGTGCCCAGGTCGGGCTCCATGCGCCCCGGGCAGTCGTCCCCCGGGTCTCCAGGCCAACGGCATGAGCGAGTGCCCAGGTCGGGCTCCATGCTTCCCGGGCAGTCGTCCCCCGGGTCTCAAGGCCGATGGCATGTCAAAGTGCCCAGGATGGGCTCCATGCGTCCCGGGCATTCCTCCCCCCGGGCGTCCGTCGCTCCCTTCTCCGGGCCGACGGCAGGTCAGATTGCCCAGGACGGGCTCCATGGGTCCCGGGCATTCCTCCGCTGGGTGTCCGGCTCTCCCTTCCCCGGGCCAACGGCTTGTCAGAGTGCCCAGGATGGGCTCCACGGGCCCCGGACGTCCGGGGCTCCCTTCCCCGTGCCAACGGCATGCCAGAGTGCCCAGGACGGGCTCCACGAGTCCCCGGCGTCCGGGGCTCCCTTCCCCGGGACACCGGCTTGTCAGAGTGCCCATGACGGGCTCCACGGGTCCCGGGTATCTGGGACTCCCTTCCCTGGGCCAACGGCATGCCGGAGTTCCCAGGACAGGCTCCACGGGTCCCGGGCGTCCGGGGCTCCCTTCCCCGGTCCGACAGCTTGTCAGAGTGCCCAGGACGGGCTCCACGGCTCCCGGGCGTCCGGGGTTCCCTTCCCCGGGTCAGCGGCATGTCAGAGTGCCCAGGACGAGTTCCACGGGTCCCGGGCAGTCCTCCCCCGGGCGTCCGGGGCTCCCTTCCCCGGGCCGTCGGCAGGTCAGAGTGCCCAGGACGGGCTCCATGGGTCCCGGGCAGTCCTCCCCCCGGGCGTCCGGGGCTCCCTTCCCCGGGCAGACGGCAGGTCAGAGTGCCCAGGACGGGCTCCACGGGTCCCGGGCAGTCCTCCCCCCGGGCGTCCGGCGCTCCCTTCTCCAGGCCGATGGCAGGTCAGAGTGACCAGGACGGGCTCCACGGGTCCCGGGCAGTCCTCTCCCGGGCGTACGTGGTTGTCCGACAGATTCGGGCAGATGTGCTTTTACGAACCGGATCGGAGTCGGCCCAAATAATAATAATAATAATAATAATCCACATTTGTAAGGCGCACAATCGCCCGTAAGGGTCTCTAGGCGCTAGGGGCCGTTGGGAAGATTAAGCAAGCTATTGCCCAGAGTCACATGGTGCTGGGCTAATCTGCCGCCGGTGCCGGGGATCGAACCCTGATCTCTGGGATGCTCGAGGGTTACTACGCGCTCTACAAAAACCTTAAATAAAAAAATCTCCAGATTCCGGAGTCAGCCGCCCTAGCCGCGGCGCCAGCTATTTCCCAGAGTCACCTGGTGCTGGGCTAATCTGCCGCCGGTGCCGGGGATCGAACCGTGATCTCCAGATTCCGGAGTCAGCCTCCCTAGCCGCGGCGCCAGCTATTTCCCAGAGTCACGTGGTGCTGGGCTAATCTGCGGCCGGTGCCGGGGATCGAACCCTGATCTCTGGGATGCTCGAGGGTTACTACGCGCTCTACAAAAACCTTAAATAAAAAAATCTCCAGATTCCGAAATCAGCCGCCCTAGCCGCGGCGCCAGCTATTTCCCAGAGTCACCTGGTGCTGGGCTAATCTGCCGCCGGTGCCGGGGATCGAACCGTGATCCCCAGATGGGGATATCCCAAAAATCTGGCATGGATACGGCCCGCCAGGACAGGTTTGGGCACCCCTGCTCTAGACAGCCACAACACAGTTCACTCAACTGCAACTGCATTCATCTGCATTCTGATTGGCATGGGGGAGAGCTCCGTTCCCCCCACCGCAAATAGGTTCAAGAACGACAATTTATGTCAGTAGGTACAGTATAGCTACATCTTATAATCATGTGTGTTTAAATAATTTGTCGTTAGATCGTTTAAATATTTTAAAGGATCTGTTTTTAATAGACATTTTACAAAAACAACTGGTACATTGGTAATTCTGTAAAAGAAAAACCAAACTGCCGTGACATTGCCAACCACAATGCCGTTACTCGGATTCGAACCGAGGTTGCTGCGGCCACAACGCAGAGTACCAACCACTAAACGATCACGGAGAGCTACTTGGGCTCAATAACATACAGTGACATGGAGAATTTATAATTCGGAACACTCAGGGAACTCCTGTGATAGGCTGAATGTGTTCATTGCTTCCTCATTTCTTATACAAAGGCTTTGTCTCCTCAGTGGTTGATAGGCTGAAACCGTTTCCTGGCCGCCTGCTTGTGAACTGCCAGGAGTCAAAGATCACACATACACTTGTGGGCCTGTGATGGGACACCAATGCAGAGAAACACACCTGGCGCAGATCTTCTATTCTGTCTAGTAGACCTGCATTTCCCCTGTACCTCCTCAAGCCATCTGTATGTGAAGCAAGAAAGAGTTAAGGAGCGGTCCATCTACACTTTTATAGGGAGGATGCTGCCGTGAGCTCCTCCCAGCTAATCACACAAACAGTAGTAAAGCAAGATAACTACACAGTTAGGGGGGACTGCATGGTTAGGTTTTTGAGGAATTATTGAAACTGACCTCAGTGACCCATGATCAGAGCTGTGGCTAATGACTGCGTGCCTAATTATGATGAAGCAAGCACCATGGCTCGTAGGGGACCCACAACACGCTTTTCTTAGCTCATTGAATTAAAGTATAAACCTCTGCCATGTATGAGTGGTAAAGGCTTGTTAATTTGGTTGCTTTTCCAATTCACGTCTGACAACAAGATGAAGGAACATTGGGGCATCAGAAGCTTTGAAAAGTAGCCACCAACCTCAGAGAAAGAGAGAAAGAGGGAAAAGGCAGTATGAGGTGTGGAGAAAACAGCAGCAGGTACAAGGAGCTCAAATGAGATTAATGGCGCCTAAATAGAGCACGTAAAGGAACAGTAACAAATCTAAGAAAAGGGAAAGAAAGACTAGGAAAAAACACGGAAAGAGCCTGTAGATAAAATTCTCTTCCTGGGACAGCAGGCTAAGAGAAATTACACAGGGAGCAGTTAGGCTTGTAACACGGGGAGAATAGAAAAGAAAATGCAGTTTTATGAAGTGTGTTTGCCTAATCCAGCAAGCACTTTTGTTTTATTTTTCTATTTGCTTCTTTTATTGGTAAAGTAAGTTTCAAGTGCATGAATGGTATGACTGAGAGAGCCAGGGTATAATAATTTGAAGTGTTTGCACCAGCGCTAATGTAGGACAAGAGTTATAGCAAAGATATGAAAGGGGTAGCGATAATAAATATGTGAAAGGGCAATAGTGACACCAAATAAGCCACCTATTTATAAAACTGACATGGAAGAAATTCTAAAGGTTAACTTCTGAAATTGTAGCCGATGTTAACATTTTTCTCGTTGTTGGCAGGATTCAAACCTGCGCGGGGAGACCCAATTGGATTTCTAGTCAATCGCCTTAACCACTCGGCCACAACAACTGACTGCAAGTTTTGTGCAAATAATCTGTATGAAAGTTTTCAAGGTGTCCCACAGCAAATTCCTGGTATTCTGCAATGCACTTTTTAAAAATTATGTTTTTTTCAGCAGGCACATTCTCTCCTAAAAACAAAAATTGCATGAGTATATCTCTAGTTTGGAAAAGGATAGGCTTTCATGCATACTCTCATGTGGCACTCAAGTTTTTGGGACCCTATTGCACTCTGTGTTCGTGCTGCTTTTAGTCTATGGCCCATATTACAGAAGTCTACCATCTTTGAGTATTTGAGGCTCCTTGGTAAGTGCTTTATCTTTTTTACTTGAAGAGCTATATAATAAAGGGGTCAGGGAAAGATTGCATTTATGGAAGATAAAAGAAGGCACACTTGTCTCACCAAATGCCGTAGAGAAACCTGATGTTTTACTCATGTTATCCTTAGTTTGTTTTTGTTAGACCTTGCATTCTTAAGGTGGCCTCAACCCTACCTTATTGCTTTTCACCTACGCATTTTGCTGTATCATTTTGTTGGCCTTAGGACTCTGATCACTTTATCGCTACTAATCAGTGCTGAAGTGCACGTGCTTCTTCCCTAATCATGTGTGTAATTGGAGTATACCTGACTGACAGATTTAATTGACTTGAAAGCCCCTTGTAAAGTGGTATACCATATTCCCAGGGGCTTATTGTGCCGCCCAAAGAAGTAGCATTTCAAACCTGTCTCAAGCCTGCTACTGCAGTGCCTGTGCTGCAGTGTACTGCCACTTCGACTTGCCATTTAAAACTACTTGCCAAGCCTTAAACTCCAATTGTATTACATATAATTAACCCCTAAGGTAGGCCTAGGTAGTCCTAGGGGCATCATGCTATGTAAGTAAAAGGTAAGACATGTACTGTGGTAGTTTGCATGTCCTGGTAGTACCAAACAGTCTATTACATTTTTCACTACAGTGAGGTCTACCCCTCTCATAGGTTAGCATTGGGTATTCCCTTATACTTTTTGGGGGGTAATTCCATATCAGAGAGGAGAAGCTTTATTTATTTATTGATAAATCCTATTTACTGGTGAGGTTGCATTTAACTTTACTATTTTTTAAATGCCATTTTTAGAGAGTCAGCATTTCTATGCACTTACTGCTCTATTTGCCTGAAAACCTGTCTCCAATTGACGTCTGGATTGGGCTGCGAGACAGCTACATTTGTGCATTCCCTCTAGACAGCCACAACACAGGTCACTCAACTGCAACTGCATTCATCTGCATTCTGATTGGCATGGGGGAGAGCTCCATTCCCCCCACCGCAAATAGGTTCAAGAACGATAATTAATGTCAGTAGGTACAATATAGCTACATCTTATAATCATGTGTGTTTAAATAATTTGTCGTTAGATCGTTTAAATATTTTAAAGGATCTGTTTTTAATAGACATTTTACAAAACAACTGGTACATTTGGTAATTCTGTAAAAGAAAAACCCAACTGCCGTGACATTGCCTTGACTCGGATTCTAACCGAGGTTGCTGCGGCCACAACGCAGAGTACTAACCACTATACAATCACGGCGAGCTACTTAGTCTCAATAACATACAGTGATATGGAGAAATTATAATTCGGAACACTCAGGGAACTCCTGTGATAGGCTGAATGTGTTTATTGCTTCCTCATTCCTTATACAAAGTGTGGAAAAGTAAATTTTGCCATGTTCTGTGTCCCTACGCGTCCTCCATCATATGTTATGTGTGCATGATTAATATGCATATGTATTCCCCATGATCGATTAAAGACGCAATTATAGTTGTGTCCATCTCTAGTATGCCAGTTTCCAGTTCTCGTGAAAGCTACGAGTATCAGGCCTATGTAAAGTTACGTTGCCACGTTTCTCAGTGTGCACGTTATTTCATTGTAAAGTCCCCGTTTCTAGGCCTCAAAAGGGCCCGGACACCAGATTCAGCTCCTGTCTTCTGAGTCCTCGCTGAGGAGCGATACAGCCCCCACCTGTATCCCTGACCCTTCACTTACTTCCTGCCTCACAGTGCCCGGTTCAGCCTGGCTCTGCCTCTGAGTCTGCCAAGAGTATGTTTTGATTCTAGTTATCAGTCCAGCCCTCCTTCTCCGCATTCCTAAGCTACTGAATCGCATCAATAGTTTCCGTCATTGTCTAGCCTTTACGTCTCCATGTAAGAGAAATACTGCATTTAATGGTCATTTAATATTCTTCATCACGCACTACATGTAGAATAATGCATGCTCCAGTCTTAGAATCAAGTTAGCCTTTCCCCTCCTGACTTCTAGTTTATATCAACATGTTCTCTAAACATCAGATACTAGATACTGTTTAGGTACATGTCGCCCTGACTCTCCAGACTCTCCAGACTTCAGTCTCTGCTCCTAGCACAGAGTTCATAGCCCCCAGCTTCTCCTAGTAACACGTCATTGCCAGTTTGCGCGCACCATCAGGTTAGAGGTCCCGGCTCCTTAGGTAGCCCCCTCCGTGTTTCCGCCCCATTCATGACATATTCTGCTACGTTTGCATCACATGTCTATGTATACGCCCCTGTTACACCCATTTTTCACCCTTATCTTTCGCGACTGCTATTGACTACACCCACTGCTCCGCCTATCATATGTATTGTAATGCAACTGTTTTAGTATATATGTTCGTGTATTGTTATTAAATGTTAGCGCGCTCATCCCAGATCCTGCCCGGCAGCTGTCGGGGCCCCCCTGTCAGGCCCTGCCATCCTACTCCTGTGCAGGTTGTCCTGTTCCTGTCCTTTATGCTGTAATAAACCTGCAAAACTCCTACTACCTCGAATCTTGACTCTTATTTATTGAGCTATCTGTTATTCATTTATCCATTCAAAAATAGAGGTATTATTTATTTATTTACCACATAATGGCGCCCGAACAGGGACTTGCCCTTTCCCCACGCGTCGGTGAAGCCACGCCGGCCCCCTGACCCTCTGCAGTCGTGACGGAACTCTTCTGCGCACCGGCAGATATTTCTGCTTTAAGTATCCCTCAGGCCCACGGAGGAGACGGAGGAGGCGGTCCAGCATCCAGACGAGACGGTGGAGGAACGCGGCGAGTCCCGACCAGAGCCCAAGCCGAGAGTCCAAGGTCCGAGGTATCCGGAGGCCCACCCGTAACAGAAGTCCGAAGTTCGTCCGTCCGGCGTCGAAGCAGTCCAGTCCAGTCCGAGGCCTTCCGTTCTTGCTGCCCGGTGAGTACCGTTGCTGGGGTAGTATCTAGACAGGGTCAATCTAAATTGTCTCTGGTCCGATGGGTCTGGGTACGCAGATCTGAAACGAAGTGTTCACCTAGGTGGATACGGGTCTTGATGCGTCCCTTTATGGGACCGGTATGTTCCGTGCTGTTTCAGCAGCGCATCCAGTAATTCTAGTCTGTTCCGTTCTCGAGAAATTCATGTGTTTCTGTTCTCAGTGTTCCAGGTAGTATTCTGTCCGAACTGTTGCTTCATAATGTTATTCAATGTATTTTCAATGTCGTGGTATGCCTGAATTGTTTTCTCAATTGTTATTGTTCCTCGTGTATTGTATTGTGTTCAGATTCAAGTTTGCAATGTCCCTCTTTTCGAGATTACGTCAGTTAAAAACTAGAAAGGGTCTGCTAGAAGAAGCAGTTCCTGTCCCGTCTAGGGACAGTCCAGGTCATTTCATGTATCAGAAGCATGGCATAAGCGCCATATTGTATCTAGATTTATGGGTAGAGTATACCAAAGGTTTGGAAGAAAAGTATAGATGGCCCGTATCAGGTACGTGGGATGCCGAGTGCATCATGAGAGTAGAAGAAGCATTATGGAAAAAGAAAGCCAGACAGTCACAGAAAGATGCCATCGAGTTATGGCGCAAAGAATCTCATAAAAGAACCGAAAAAGAAATCAGAAAGTCAGAATTAAGTAGAGAATCCTTAGAGCGGGCCCAAGAAAGGGAATTAATCGAGATTGGTGAACGAGTTAAAACCGAACAGTCAGACAGACAGAGGCATGCTCTTATTAAGGGTATGTATCCTCTTCTTGCCGAGGGCTTGCCAAAAGCGGCCCCAGAGGCATCCAGTAATTTCCCGCCACCACTAGTTCCGACCAAGCTACGTCACAAACCGACCGCAGCTGATATTTTCATTTTGTCCTATTTGGACGACACAGTCCCGGAATATGCAAATCCTGTTCCGCCAGTCCCTGTAAATCAGGCAATTCCCGCTCCTCCAGACACCGGAGTACCTGCTACGGTACCCCCGGTCCAGCCCGCCATACAAGTCCAGCCTGCATTTCCATTTCCCACTCTGCCAGGACGAAGAGCATCAGTAGACGACTCTAGTTTAGGGGCCGCAGGGGGAGGTCCTCCAGGAACCCCGCCGCCACACAAGCATTTAACGTTAGCCGAATTACATGCACAAGCGTCACAGCGTACGCCCAGATATCAGTCTGTTGCAGAAATAAGAAAAGCCCTTACCGAATGTGGCTATGATCCAGTCCCAGGCGAGGATAATATGGTTTTATATTCATTACGCGTGAGAAAGGTGACCGAGTATCTTGTCACCCTACCAGATATGAAAGAAGATCTAGACAGAATATATCGTTTCATCCGTACAGGGGATGATCCAGAAAGTATTAGTGAAGTCATGTCTCAAAGGAAAGCTGAGATCCAGCTCATGTTATTAAAGTTCCTGATTAATTGTCTAATAAGAGAACAAGATTCCCCGACTAAAGATCAGGCCGAAATGAAAATCCTGACAAGGTGGAGTGATAATATAGCCGAGGGTAAGCACAAGACTATCAGTAGTATAGAGAGTATGTACAAGAAAATCCGTAAGGAAATAATAAGGTTACATGACCAACGTAAAGCAGCACAAGTAAGCGAGAAAGAAAATGACTCTGCGGAAGAGGTAGAGGACGAGAATCCCGCCAGAATAGCGTATGTAGGAAAATCTAGATTTCCAGATCGCCATTTATGCCTAGAACACAAGTCAACTTTTCATCCTCCAGCACCAGAACAAGGTTCTCTAGAACAAGTATTTCAAGTTACCGATCACATTCTGAAATCACGGATCGGTTATAGTGAGTTAAGTACTATGCATGAACAAGAACTAGTCCGATCAGCAGTCCGATGGATTACTGATTCTACCACTTTTCCAGACGAAATAGTGGCCCAAATGTTTCTGAAAATGCCCCCAGCCGAGCAACGACTGGCGGGTATGTATATGATCCAGCACCTCATCACATTGTATGAGGATCAACATTCTGATCCAGGTCCGTTACACGATGTCTTGAACGAGTTACTCCAGTACAAATGGAAAGGTTTAGGTACTGATTTGATTAGTGTCATTCTAGAACAGCGCCACAAATACAGAACGTTTCTGAACCCACATTTTGTTCATGTCTCACCCCCAGAAAGTAAACCGTTTTACATAGACAGACAGAATCCGTTACGAGAAGTACATCCAATTAAGACAGACGGTGGTGAGATGCAACGAGTGTTTGTTTACACCCCGATCACAAAGATGGAACTCTTAGAGATGAAAAAATTAATTCCCTGTCATGATAAAGATCCAGCAGGGTTCCACCGAGAATTAAAAGACATGCTCCGTATGGGAGAATACACGTATCCAGATATTATTAAAATGTTAAAGGTCCTGTTGCCCGCAGGGGTATATGAGAAACTCAAAGAAAAAGAATGGGAGGTGGGAGAGAAAAAGATCGATTGGACAGTCCTAGAAGCTGAAGACAAGGCACGAGTACCAGGTACCGGTCTTGGAGATAAATGTAAAGAATTACCTGAACTGTTAATACAAGTTTTGCCTAGGTTATTGACAACTAGAAAGGAAGACTGGGATGCAATCTCAGCCTGTAAACAGAAACAAGATGAAGATATTAGTGATTATTATTCCAGATTTGAGAAATGTTTTACCATAAACAGTGGCCTCAAGACGAGTAGCGAGTCATACCCTCACCTTTTTGTTACTAAATTAGTCGAGAATTCAAGTCCACAAGTTAAGAATCGAGTTTTGAAAGTCGAAAGTACCTGGCAAGCTAATACCCCGTCCCAGATGTTACAGATGCTTCAATACCACCAGAATAGAATCAGAGAAGAGCAAGATCACGAGAGAAAACGTATGAAAGACACGAAAATGAAAGTACTAGTTGCACAATCTGTTCCTCAAGACAGTCAGAAGAGGGGACCAAATCAAGCCAGTCACCCTGCAGCTCCCGTTAAAGGAAACTGCAATTATTGCAAACAGCCAGGTCATTTTATAAACGAGTGTGCAGTTCTGAAACACAACATAGCTACCGGTAAGACTAAAGAAAGACCACGTCCGCCTAGACAAGAACAAGTTACACAGACTCCTCAACCACAGAATGCACAACAGACAGTTACTGTACCGCAGCCCATCGCTGCAACACAGCATGTTACACAGCAGATGTACCAGTATGCACAGTCCGAGTATCCAGAGTATCAACCGTATTCATGAAACAGCCTAGAGAGGGAGGTAGGCTTGCCTCTCATCGAGATACCTGTAGATCAAGAAGGTCCCTATGTTCACAGTCAAGTATTAGGGAAAGACAGAAAGTTTCTGATTGATACAGGGGCAAGTAGGACCACTATAAGTCACGCCGAAGTTCCAGGGGCTCCGCTCTCAGGCTCTAGAAATGTTTCCCTTGGATTTTCAGGAAAACCTATCGTAAATGAAATTTCAAAGCCAGTTATTCTAGAAGTAGGTCCATTGTCCCGCACTACTGATCTGTTACTTACTAAGTCATGTCCAGAGAATTTGTTAGGCATTAAAACACTGAGAGAGTTAGGTGCAGTTATATGCTGTTCCCCAGAGGGAATACGATTGTTCCTACGCGACTTCAAGGGTCACTATGTATTACGAGATTTTGATCCCAGATTGTCCAATGTTCCGCAGCATCTATGGGCGCAAGGTCCAACTGATGTTGGCTTTATGCAAATCACACCCCATCGTGTGACTCTCAAGCCAGGTGTAGTCCTGCCACGAATAAGACAGTACAGATTGCCATCTGAGGCTGTAGCAGCCTTATCCAAAATTATTGACGAGCTCATGGCTCAAGGAGTAGTTGTAGAAACTGACTCCAATGTATGCAATTCTCCGATCATTCCTGTTATGAAACGTACTGATCCAAATGCACCTCCAGTATATCGTTTAGTGATTGACCTTCGAGAACTTAATAAATGTATTATTCCCCAGTACCCAGTTGTCCCAGATATCTCTTCCCTATTGACAGCCATTGATTCCGAAGCCACATTTTTTTCAGTCATAGACCTCAAGAATGCGTTTTTCAGTGTTCCCATTCATCCAGACAGCCAGTTTCTTTTCGGATTTTGTTTAAATGGAAGGAGCTATATGTTCACACGCGCTCCTCAAGGTTTCACAGAAAGTCCTAGTATTTACAGTCAAGCACTCAAGAGACAACTAGACAATATTCACATGCCAACTGACACTGCCCTACTCCAGTATGTCGATGATCTACTGATCACAGCCCGTTCTGAACGTGCTTGCGAGCGAGCATCCCTTACAGTCTTGTATTTCCTAGCCGAGATGGGGCACAAGGTGTCCCCTTCTAAGCTTCAATTCTGTGTCCAGCAAGTGATCTACTTAGGCCACTTACTGTCCAAGAGGGGTAGGCAGTTGACACCCGACCGTATCCAGTTAATAGCGAGTCTTCCTCAGCCCAAGACCCAGAAGGAGGTACGTGCTTTTATCGGCCTTACTTCTTATTGCAGACAATGGATTCCTCAGTATGCATTTCTAGCTAAACCACTGATACAGTTAACGACACAGGAGGCAGCCGTATCGACTGTCCTCCCTTGGACATCTGAACATACACTTAGTTTCAATGAGTTAAAGAAAGCTTTATGTCAAGCTCCAGTCCTAGCAACACCGAACTACAGTAAGCCTTTTACACTTTTCGTCACTGAACGCGAAGGTACAGCATTATCTGTTCTCACACAAGATCAAGCAGGACAATACAAGCCCTGTGCTTATTTTTCGAGCACATTAGATCCTGTAGCCCAGGCTCTGCCTGCGTGCCTCAAGTCAGTTGCAGCCACAGCACTAGCTATCAGACAAAGTGATTCCATAGTGTTAGGACACTCCCTGACAGTACAAGTTCCACACTCCGTGGAAGTTCTTTTAAATCGAACACAAACTCAGCACTTGACGATTGCACGTTTAACAGGTTATGAATTGACACTGTTCCAGCCACACATAGAAATCAGACGCTGCAACGTCCTAAACCCTGCTACATTGTTACCATCAGCTACTTTGAATCCTGCCACACACGACTGTGTGGAAGTTGTTAACATTACGACAAAACCAAGACAAGATCTGACAGATATTCCATTACCAGATCCAGACCTGACACTTTATGTGGATGGTTCATGTATGAGAACAAGTACAGGAGAACTAGTAGCCGCGTATGCAGTGACTACTGACACTGAAGTTATTGAAACACACCGTATTGCAGCAGAGCTAGTTGCTCTGACACAAGCCTGCATACACGCCAAGAATCTGAAAGTTAATGTTTACACAGATTCACGTTACGCATTTGGAGTCGTACACGACTTTGGAGTGCTCTGGCAGGAGAGAGGTTTCATGACTTCTCATGGAACCAAGATTCAGCATGGTCTCCTTATTCAGGCTCTGTTAGATGCTATACATTTACCGACATCTATTGCTATCATGAAGTGCAAAGCACATACGAAAGTTACTGACATTATTTCCCAAGGTAATGATCTAGCAGATCGCACAGCCAAGCTTACAGCACAGACACCAGACATTCCAGTTAATAAGACACTGACATACACTCCAGATCTGACTACCTGTATGACAGTTAAACACCCTACTCAAGATGTCATAGATATCCAGTTACATGCTACTCCCGATGAAATCAAGAAATGGTCCGAACAAGGAGGGGTCCAGACAGATCAAGGATGGTTAACGAAGGGTAGAACCACCTGGTTTCTCCCCGACTCTATGGTTCAAGTCATTATCAATACCGCACATAGTCCAGCACATTTAGGAGAAAAAGCTTTGTTAGATAGTATCCAGAACATTTGGTTCAACAAGCATTTACGAGCTGCAGCCAAGCAGAAAGTCCGTACCTGTATGATATGTTGCCAGTTTAATCCAGGTAAAAGTGTGCCGGTGGAACAAGGTGGATTCCAACCTCCTGACCACCCTTTTGAAGTCCTCCAAATGGATTATATTCAGATGGAGCGATGTCGAGGTTTCAAGTATGTCCTTGTAGTTGTATGCGCTTTGTCCAGGTGGACGGAGGCATATCCAGTTCCAGATTACACAGCCACGACTACTGCCAAGCAGTTGGTTCGTGAGTTCTTCCCCCGTTACGGACTCCCTAGAGTCGTATATTCTGATAACGGCCAGCCATTCTCATCTGAGTTGATGAAACACGTTTCCCTTTTGTTAGGGTACCAGTGGAAGTTCCATTGTGTACGCCATCCTGAAGCAGCTGGTCTCGTAGAGAGACATAATCAGACCCTGAAAATCCGAATTGCAAAAGTTTGTCAAGAGAAAGGTGTGGACTGGCTAGTAGCTCTGCCAGTTGCTCTGTTCTACATGCGCATGGTCGCACATTCCAGATCAGGTCTGTCCCCGTACGAGGTCGTATTCGGCCGCCCCCCTAACATGTGGGGTACACCTAGACCTCGAAGTATTACCGATGTTTCAAGTAATATGCTGACAGATTACCTAGCTTCCTTGATGTCTGCCCTCAACTCTTGTCGTTCACAGGTTGCTGCCGCATTTCCAGACAATACCGAGGTGGCACCGCATGAAATCGTTCCCGGATCCATGGTCTTAGTGAGAAATTTTGATTGTTCAAATCCGCTGGAGCCTCGCTGGAAGGAGCCCCGACAGGTCCTCTTGGCCACCCGTACAGCCGTGAAGTTGGAGGGACGAAAAGGCTGGGTGCATCTTTCGCACATCAAAAAATTTTATGGATTGAAACCAGTTTCAAAGAACATTTCCGAACATTTAAAAGACTGCCAAAGTACTATTCTTAAGGACTGTCCCGCAAAAGACATTGCTACGAACCCTTCCCTGTTAGAGAAAACTCCGCAACAGGAGTATAAACTTAAGTTAAGGTCTAGTAAAAATAAGTCAGCCAGTTTGATTGTCTAAGTCCTCCCCTAGGTGAAACGGTTAGACCGGTTTCTGACATGTATAAAATAGACCCCCATAGTGAGAGAGTTAGTCAAAACTCAATCCGATGTATCGTTTTTCTAAGTTTCATATTATTTCTCAGCATTATGATTTCCTGCACCAGTTATGCATTTTACTTGTATTTTCCAGTTTCTCATGTAAATAAGTCTGCTAATGTTACAGTAGAGCACACGTTTAGTGATCTGCCTCCTCATGAACTCTCTTACCGCCTCGCTATGCGTAACAATTCTTTTATCCGCATGTTACATTATTCACACCAGACCAGCAATGCCACTAATTGTTGGGTGTGTGGTCGACTCCCCCCTTTCCAGACACCGAAGGGAGTTCTACCACTCTTTCCGTATCCCTTTTCACATAATGGTTCGTGTGGAGCATGGTCCACGTTAACGTCATCCTCAACAGATATGTCTTTCCTTAACAGTACATGTTTCCCAGACAAGCAAGGTCTTCCCCACAGAACAGGGTTAGATCTAGAGAATGAAGTTTACAATTTAGGAAATTATTCTTCGAATTTCATGGTCCTGAATGTTCAGTCTGCTACTACTCCAGACTTACCTGCTATTTCGGTACTACCAGTCAAAGGCGAATTATGTGTCCGAAATAATGGTTCCGTACATGTAGGACACAGCGATTGTACTACTATTGTCAAGTATAGTGACAGTGGGAAATCTATTTTCAAAGCTTCACGTCATTCTTATTTTATTTGTGGTCAAACCGCATATGTTCGTCTGCCCCTCGATTGGGAGGGAACCTGTTACATTGCCTTCCTACTACCACCAGTTTTCCTAGCTCCATCTGATTATCATAGAAACACACATCTAGTACACCTTAGACATAGAAGGGAGATTGAGTCCCCAATTGTCGATTATACTGAAACTGCTCTAGAACAGTATACAGATTTCAATAGAGGTTTCTTCTTCTTTATAGGACCTATCCAGAATAGTAAGCTAATCCGTAGGTTAACCAGAACCCTTGAAGCTGTAGTAAATGAGACTGCCTCTGCTCTAGGTAACTTAACCAAAGAGCAATCTGCTGTGAGATTTGTCGTGCTCCAGAATCGTCTCGTCCTTGACGTCATATTGGCCGATAGGGGCGGGGCCTGTAGAGTCATCGGATCTAGTTGCTGCATTTTCATTCCAAATAACGCACCGTCTGTTTATTCAGCTATAACCAGACTCCATAAAATTGCCCATCTGTTACACCAAGACCCAGGCACCTGGACATGGTCCGGTTGGTTCTGGAATATAATTTCCGCCTGGGGATGGAAAGTCTTGTCCTTTCTAGGTATTACAGTAGCGATCATATTCAGCTGCTGCCTCTGTATACAATGTGGCCCTGCGATTTGCGGCATTTGTGCTACCTCTTGTATTCCTAGTCCCAAGTCCCGTTCTAAAACCCGTTCCCAGAAAATTCGAGACGAACAATTGATGCTGTATGAAATGATAGATGGTATCATGAATATTGATGTTTCCTGATGGAAACGTAGTGACAAGGAGGGAATGTGGAAAAGTAAATTTTGCCATGTTCTGTGTCCCTACGCGTCCTCCATCATATGTTATGTGTGCATGATTAATATGCATATGTATTCCCCATGATCGATTAAAGACGCAATTATAGTTGTGTCCATCTCTAGTATGCCAGTTTCCAGTTCTCGTGAAAGCTACGAGTATCAGGCCTATGTAAAGTTACGTTGCCACGTTTCTCAGTGTGCACGTTATTTCATTGTAAAGTCCCCGTTTCTAGGCCTCAAAAGGGCCCGGACACCAGATTCAGCTCCTGTCTTCTGAGTCCTCGCTGAGGAGCGATACAGCCCCCACCTGTATCCCTGACCCTTCACTTACTTCCTGCCTCACAGTGCCCGGTTCAGCCTGGCTCTGCCTCTGAGTCTGCCAAGAGTATGTTTTGATTCTAGTTATCAGTCCAGCCCTCCTTCTCCGCATTCCTAAGCTACTGAATCGCATCAATAGTTTCCGTCATTGTCTAGCCTTTACGTCTCCATGTAAGAGAAATACTGCATTTAATGGTCATTTAATATTCTTCATCACGCACTACATGTAGAATAATGCATGCTCCAGTCTTAGAATCAAGTTAGCCTTTCCCCTCCTGACTTCTAGTTTATATCAACATGTTCTCTAAACATCAGATACTAGATACTGTTTAGGTACATGTCGCCCTGACTCTCCAGACTCTCCAGACTTCAGTCTCTGCTCCTAGCACAGAGTTCATAGCCCCCAGCTTCTCCTAGTAACACGTCATTGCCAGTTTGCGCGCACCATCAGGTTAGAGGTCCCGGCTCCTTAGGTAGCCCCCTCCGTGTTTCCGCCCCATTCATGACATATTCTGCTACGTTTGCATCACATGTCTATGTATACGCCCCTGTTACACCCATTTTTCACCCTTATCTTTCGCGACTGCTATTGACTACACCCACTGCTCCGCCTATCATATGTATTGTAATGCAACTGTTTTAGTATATATGTTCGTGTATTGTTATTAAATGTTAGCGCGCTCATCCCAGATCCTGCCCGGCAGCTGTCGGGGCCCCCCTGTCAGGCCCTGCCATCCTACTCCTGTGCAGGTTGTCCTGTTCCTGTCCTTTATGCTGTAATAAACCTGCAAAACTCCTACTACCTCGAATCTTGACTCTTATTTATTGAGCTATCTGTTATTCATTTATCCATTCAAAAATAGAGGTATTATTTATTTATTTACCACAAAAGGCTTTGTCTCCTCAGTGGTTGATAGGCTAAAACCGTTTCCTGGCCGCCTGCTTGTGAACTGCCAGAAGTCAAAGATCACACATACACTTGTGGGCCTGTGATGGGACACCAATGCAGAGAAACACACCTGGCGCAGATCTTCTATTCTGTCTATTAGACCTGCATCTCCCCTGTACCTCCTCAAGCCATCTGTATGTGAAGCAAGAAAAAGTTAAGGAGCGGTCCATCTACACTTTTATAGGGTGGATGCTGCCGTGAGCTCCTCCCAGCTAATCACACAAACAGCAGTAAAGCAAGATAACTACACAGTTAGGGGGGACGGCATGGTTAGGTTTTTGAGGAATTATTGAAACTGACCTCAGTGACAAATGATCAGAGCTGTGGCTAATGACTGCGTGCCCAATTATGATGAAGCAAGCACCATGGCTCGTAGGGGCCCCACAACACGCTTTTCTTAGCTCATTGAATTAAAGTATACACCTCTGCCATGTATGAGTGGTAAAGGCTTGTTAATTTGGTTGCTTTTCCAATTCACGTCTGACAACAAGATGAAGGAACATTGGGGCATCAGAAGCTTTGGAAAGTAGCCACCAACCTCAGAGAAAGAGAGAAAGAGGGAAAAGGCAGTATGAGGTGTGGAGAAAACAGCAGCAGGTACAAGGAGCTCAAATGAGATTAATGGCGCCTAAATAGAGCACATAAAGGAACAGTTACAAAACTAAGAAAAGGGAAAGAAAGACTAGGAAAAAAACACGGAAAGAGCCTGTAGATAAAATTCTCTTCCTGAGACAGCAGGCTAAGAGAAATTACACAGGGAGCAGTTAAGCTTGTAACACGGGGAGAATAGAAAAGAAAATGCAGTTTTATGAAGTGTGTTTGCCTAATCCATCAAGCACTTTTGTTTTATTTTTCTATTTGCTTCTTTTATTGGTAAAGTAAGTTTCAAGTGAATGAATGGTATGACTGAGAGAGCCAGGGTATAATAATTTGAAGTGTTTGCACCAGCGCTAATGTAGGACGAGAGTTATAGCAAAGGTATGAAAGGGGTAGCGATAATAAATATGTGAAAGGGCAATAGTGACACCAAAATAAGCCACCTATTTATAAAACTGACATGGAAGAAATTCTAAAGGTTAACTTCTGAAATTGTAGCCGATGTTAAAAAGTTTCTCGTTGTTGTCAGGATTCGAAGCTGCGCAGGGAGACCCCAATGGATTTCTAGTCCAATGCCTTAACCACTCGGCCACAACAACTGACTGCAAGGTTTGTGCAAATAATCTGTATGAAAGTTTTCAAGGTGTCCCACAGCAAATTCCTGGTATTCTGCAATGCACTTTTTAAAAATAATGTTTTTTTCAGCAGGCACATTCTCTCCTAAAAACAAAAATTGCATGAGTATATCTCTAGTTTGGAAAAGGATAGGCTTTCATGCATACTCTCATGTGGCACTCAAGTTTTTGGGACCCTATTGCACTCTGTTTTCGTGCTGCTTTTAGTCTTTGGCCCATATTACATAAGTCTACCATCTTTGAGTATTTGAGGCTCTTTTGTAAGTGCTTTATCTTTTTTACTTGAAGAGCTATATAATAAAGGGGTCAGGGAAAGATTGCATTTATGGAAGATAAAAGAAGGCACACTTGTCTCACCAAATGCCGTAGAGAAACCTGATGTTTTACTCATGTTATCCTTAGTTTGTTTTTGTTAGACCTTGCATTCTTAAGGTGGCCTCAACCCTACCCTATTGCTTTTCACCTACGCATTTTGCTGTATCTTTTTGTAGGCCTTAGGACTCTGATCACTTTATTGCTACTAATCAGTGCTGAAGTGCACGTGCTTCTTCCCTAATCATGTGTGTAATTGGAGTATACCTGACTGACAGATTTAATTTACTTGAAAGCCCCTTGTAAAGTGGTATACCATATACCCAGGGACTGATTGTGCCGCCCAAAGAAGTAGCAATTCAAACCTGTCTCAAGCCTGCTACTGCAGTGCCTGTGCTGCAGTGTACTGCCACTTCGACTTGCCATTTAAAACTACTTGCCAAGCCTTAAACTCCAATTTTATTACATATAATTAACCCCTAAGGTAGGCCCTAGGTAGTTCTAGGGGCAGCATGCTATGTAAGTAAAAGGTAAGACATGTACTGTGGTAGTTTGCATGTCCTGGTAGTACCAAACAGTCTATTACATTTTTCACTACTGTGAGGTCTGCCCCTCTCATAGGTTAGCATTGGGTATTCCCTTATACTTTTTGGGGGGTAATTCCATATCAGAGAGGAGAAGCTTTATTTATTTATTGATAAATCCTATTTACTGGTGAGGTTGGATTTAACTTTACTATGTTTTAAATGCCATTTTTAGAGAGTGAGCATTTCTATGCACTTACTGCTCTATTTGCCTGAAAACCTGTCTGCAATTGACGTCTCGATTGGGCTGCGAGACAGCTACATTTGTGCATTCCCTCTAGACAGCCACAACACAGGTCACTCAACTGCAACTGCATTCATCTGCATTCTGATTGGCATGGGGGAGAGCTCCATTCCCCCCACCGCAAATAGGTTCAAGAACGATAATTAATGTCAGTAGGTACAATATAGCTACATCTTATAATCATGTGTGTTTAAATAATTTGTCGTTAGATCGTTTAAATATTTTAAAGGATCTGTTTTTAATAGACATTTTACAAAAACAACTGGTACATTTGGTAATTCTGTAAAAGAAAATCCCAACTGCCGTGACATTGCCAAGCACAATGCCGTGACTCGGATTCGAACCGAGGTTGCTGCGGCCACAACGCAGAGTACTAACCACTATACGATCACGGCGAGCTACTTGGGCTCAATATCATACAGTGACATGGAGAATTTATAATTCTGAACACTCAGGGAACTCCTGTGATAGGCTGAATGTGTTCATTGCTTCCTCATTCCTTATACAAAGGCTTTGTCTCCTCAGTGGTTGATAGGCTGAAACCGTTTCCTGGCCGCCTGCTTGTGAACTGCCAGAAGTCAAAGATCACACATACACTTGTGGGCCTGTGATGGGACACCAATACAGAGAAACACACCTGGCGCAGATCTTCTATTTTGTCTATTAGACCTGCATCTCCCCTGTACCTCCTCAAGCCATCTGTATGTGAAGCAAGAAAAAGTTAAGGAGCGGTCCATCTACACTTTTATAGGGAGGATGCTGCCGTGAGCTCCTCCC
This sequence comes from Lissotriton helveticus, assembly GCF_964261635.1. Lineage (NCBI taxonomy): Eukaryota > Metazoa > Chordata > Amphibia > Caudata > Salamandridae > Lissotriton > Lissotriton helveticus. Next base: position 132,404,490 of record NC_136073.1, on the reverse strand, counting down.
AGCTAATCACACAAACAGCAGTAAAGCAAGATAACTACACAGTTAGGGGGGACTGCATGGTTAGGTTTTTGAGGAATTATTGAAACTGACCTCAGTGACCCATGATCAGAGCTGTGGCTAATGACTGCACGCCCAATTATGATGAAGCAAGCACCATGGCTCGTAGGGGCCCCACAACACGCTTTTCTTAGCTCATTGAATTAAAGTATAAACCTCTGCCATGTATGAGTTGTAAAGGCTTGTTAATTTGGTTGCTTTTCCAATTCACGTCTGACAACAAGATGAAGGAACATTGGGGCATCAGAAGCTTTGGAAAGTAGCCACCAACCTCAGAGAAAGAGAGAAAGAGGGAAAAGGCAGTATGAGGTGTGGAGAAAACAGCAGCAGGTACAAGGAGCTCAAATGAGATTAATGGCGCCTAAATAGAGCACGTAAAGGAACAGTTACAAATCTAAGAAAAGGGAAAGAAAGACTAGGAAAAAAACACGGAAAGAGCCTGTAGATAAAATTCTCTTCCTGGGACAGCAGGCTAAGAGAAATTACACAGGGAGCAGTTAAGCTTGTAACACGGGGAGAATAGAAAAGAAAATGCAGTTTTATGAAGTGTGTTTGCCTAAACAGCAAGCACTTTTGTTTTATTTTTCTATTTGCTTCTTTTATTGGTAAAGTAAGTTTCAAGTGCATGAATGGTATGACTGAGAGAGCCAGGGTATAATAATTTGAAGTGTTTGCACCAGCGCTAATGTAGGACGAGAGTTATAGCAAAGATATGAAAGGGGTAGCGATAATAAATATGTGAAAGGGCAATAGTGACACCAAAATAAGCCACCTATTTATAAAACTGACATGGAAGAAATTCTAAAGGTTAACTTCTGAAATTGTAGCCGATGTTAAAAAGTTTCTCGTTGTTGGCAGGATTCGAACCTGCAAGGGGGGACCCCAATGGATTTCTAGTCCATCGCCTTAACCACTCGGCCACAACAACTAACTGTAAGTTTTGTGCAAATAATTTGTATGAAAGTTTTCAAGGTGTGCCACAGCAAATTCCTGATATCCTGCAATGCACTTTTTAAAAATAATGTTTTTTTCAGCAGGCACATTCTCTCCTAAAAACAAAAATAAGGCTACATCTTATAATGATGTGTGTTTAAATAATTTGTCAGTAGATCGTTTAAATATTTTAAAGGATCTGTTTTTAATAGACATTTTACAAAAACACCTGGTACATTTGGTAATTCTGTAAAAGAAAAACCCAACTGCTGTGACATTGCCAACCACAATGCCGTGACTCGGAGTCGAACCGAGGTTGCTGCAGCCACAATGCAGAGTACTAACCACTATACGATCACAGCGAGCTACTTGGGCTCTATAACATACAGTGACATGGAGAATTTAAAATTCGAAACACTCAGGGAACTCCAGTGATAGGCTGAATGTGTTCATTGCTTCCTCATTCCTTATACAAAGGCTTTGTCTCCTCAGTGGTTGATAGGCTGAAACCGTTTCCTGGCCGCCTGCTTGTGAACTGCCAGAAGTCAAAGATCACACATACACTTGTGGGCCTGTGATGGGACACCAATGCAGAGAAACACACCTGGCGCAGATCTTCTATTTTGTCTATTAGACCTGCATCTCCCCTGTACCTCCTCAAGCCATCTGTATGTGAAGCAAGAAAAAGTTAAGGAGCGGTCCATCTACACTTTTATAGGGAGGATGCTGCCGTGAGCTCCTCCCAGCTAATCACACAAACAGCAGTAAAGCAAGATAACTACACAGTTAGGGGGGACTGCATGGTTAGGTTTTTGAGGAATTATTGAAACTGACCTCAGTGACCCATGATCAGAGCTGTGGCTAATGACTGCACGCCCAATTATGATGAAGCAAGCACCATGGCTCGTAGGGGCCCCACAACACGCTTTTCTTAGCTCATTGAATTAAAGTATAAACCTCTGCCATGTATGAGTGGTAAAGGCTTGTTAATTTGGTTGCTTTTCCAATTCACGTCTGACAACAAGATGAAGGAACATTGGGGCATCAGAAGCTTTGGAAAGTAGCCACCAACCTCAGAGAAAGAGAGAAAGAGGGAAAAGGCAGTATGAGGTGTGGAGAAAACAGCAGCAGGTACAAGGAGCTCAAATGAGATTAATGGCGCCTAAATAGAGCACATAAAGGAACAGTTACAAATCTAAGAAAAGGGAAAGAAAGACTAGGAAAAAAACACGGAAAGAGCCTGTAGATAAAATTCTCTTCCTGGGACAGCAGGCTAAGAGAAATTACACAGGGAGCAGTTAAGCTTGTAACACGGGGATAATAGAAAAGAAAATGCAGTTTTATGAAGTGTGTTTGCCTAAACAGCAAGCCCTTTTGTTTTATTTTTCTATTTGCTTCTTTTATTGGTAAAGTAAGTTTCAAGTGCATGAATGGTATGACTGAGAGAGCCAGGGTATAATAATTTGAAGTGTTTGCACCAGCACTAATGTAGGACGAGAGTTATAGCAAAGATATGAAAGGGGTAGCGATAATAAATATGTGAAAGGGCAATAGTGACACCAAAATAAGCCACCTATTTATAAAACTGACATGGAAGAAATTCTAAAGGTTAACTTCTGAAATTGTAGCCGATGTTAAAAAGTTTCTCGTTGTTGGCAGGATTCGAACCTGCACGGGGGGACCCCAATGGATTTCTAGTCCATCGCATTAACCACTCGGCCACAACAACTGACTGTTAGTTTTGTGCAAATAATCTGTATGAAAGTTTTCAAGGTGTGCCACAGCAAATTCCTGATATCCTGCAATGCACTTTTTAAAAATAATGTTTTTTTCAGCAGGCACATTCTCTCCTAAAAACAAAAATAAGGCTACATCTTATAATCATGTGTGTTTAAATAATTTGTCAGTAGATCGTTTAAATATTTTAAAGGATCTGTTTTTAATAGACATTTTACAAAAACACCTGGTACATTTGGTAATTCTGTAAAAGAAAAACCCAACTGCTGTGACATTGCCAACCACAATGCCGTGACTCGGAGTCGAACCGAGGTTGCTGCAGCCACAATGCAGAGTACTAACCACTATACGATCACGGCGAGCTACTTGGGCTCAATAACATACAGTGACATGGAGAATTTAAAATTCGAAACACTCAGGGAACTCCAGTGATAGGCTGAATGTGTTCATTGCTTCCTCATTCCTTATACAAAGGCTTTGTCTCCTCAGTGGTTGATAGGCTGAAACCGTTTCCTGGCCGCCTGCTTGTGAACTGCCAGAAGTCAAAGATCACACATACACTTGTGGGCCTGTGATGGGACACCAATGCAGAGAAACACACCTGGCGCAGATCTTCTATTTTGTCTATTAGACCTGCATCTCCCCTGTACCTCCTCAAGCCATCTGTATGTGAAGCAAGAAAAAGTTAAGGAGCGGTCCATCTACACTTTTATAGGGAGGATGCTGCCGTGAGCTCCTCCCAGCTAATCACACAAACAGCAGTAAAGCAAGATAACTACACAGTTAGGGGGGACTGCATGGTTAGGTTTTTGAGGAATTATTGAAACTGACCTCAGTGACCCATGATCAGAGCTGTGGCTAATGACTGCACGCCCAATTATGATGAAGCAAGCACCATGGCTCGTAGGGGCCCCACAACACGCTTTTCTTAGCTCATTGAATTAAAGTATAAACCTCTGCCATGTATGAGTGGTAAAGGCTTGTTAATTTGGTTGCTTTTCCAATTCACGTCTGACAACAAGATGAAGGAACATTGGGGCATCAGAAGCTTTGGAAAGTAGCCACCAACCTCAGAGAAAGAGAGAAAGAGGGAAAAGGCAGTATGAGGTGTGGAGAAAACAGCAGCAGGTACAAGGAGCTCAAATGAGATTAATGGCGCCTAAATAGAGCACATAAAGGAACAGTTACAAATCTAAGAAAAGGGAAAGAAAGACTAGGAAAAAAACACGGAAAGAGCCTGTAGATAAAATTCTCTTCCTGGGACAGCAGGCTAAGAGAAATTACACAGGGAGCAGTTAAGCTTGTAACACGGGGAGAATAGAAAGGAAAATGCAGTTTTATGAAGTGTGTTTGCCTAAACAGCAAGCACTTTTGTTTTATTTTTCTATTTGCTTCTTTTATTGGTAAAGTAAGTTTCAAGTGCATGAATGGTATGACTGAGAGAGCCAGGGTATAATAATTTGAAGTGTTTGCACCAGCGCTAATGTAGGACGAGAGTTATAGCAAAGATATGAAAGGGGTAGCGATAATAAATATGTGAAAGGGCAATAGTGACACCAAAATAAGCCACCTATTTATAAAACTGACATGGAAGAAATTCTAAAGGTTAACTTCTGAAATTGTAGCCGATGTTAAAAAGTTTCTCGTTGTTGGCAGGATTCGAACCTGCGAGGGGGGACCCCAATGGATTTCTAGTCCATCGCCTTAACCACTCGGCCACAACAACTAACTGTAAGTTTTGTGCAAATAATCTGTATGAAAGTTTTCAAGGTGTGCCACAGCAAATTCCTGATATCCTGCAATGCACTTTTTAAAAATAATGTTTTTTTCAGCAGGCACATTCTCTCCTAAAAACAAAAATAAGGCTACATCTTATAATCATGTGTGTTTAAATCATTTGTCAGTAGATCGTTTAAATATTTTAAAGGATCTGTTTTTAATAGACATTTTACAAAAACACCTGGTACATTTGGTAATTCTGTAAAAGAAAAACCCAACTGCTGTGACATTGCCAACCACAATGCCGTGACTCGGAGTCGAACCGAGGTTGCTGCAGCCACAACGCAGAGTACTAACCACTATACGATCACGGCGAGCTACTTGGGCTCAATAACATACAGTGACATGGAGAATTTATAATTCGAAACACTCAGGGAACTCCAGTGATAGGCTGAATGTGTTCATTGCTTCCTCATTCCTTATACAAAGGCTTTGTCTCCTCAGTGGTTGATAGGCTGAAACCGTTTCCTGGCCGCCTGCTTGTGAACTGCCAGGAGTCAAAGATCACACATACACTTGTGGGCCTGTGATGGGACACCAATGCAGAGAAACACACCTGGCGCAGATCTTCTTTTTTGTCTATTAGACCTGCATCTCCCCTGTACCTCCTCAAGCCATCTGTATGTGAAGCAAGAAAAAGTTAGGGAGCGGTCCATCTACACTTTTATAGGGAGGATGCTGCCGTGAGCTCCTCCCAGCTAATCACACAAACAGCAGTAAAGCAAGATAATTACACAGTTAGGGGGGACTGCATGGTTAGGTTTTTGAGGAATTATTGAAACTGACCTCAGTGACCCATGATCAGAGCTGTGGCTAATGACTGCGCACCCAATTATGATGAAGCAAGCACCATGGCTCGTAGGGGCCCCACAACACGCTTTTCTTAGCTCATTGAATTAAAGTATAAACCTCTGCCATGTATGAGTGGTAAAGGCTTGTTAATTTGGTTGCTTTTCCAATTCACGTCTGACAACAAGATGAAGGAACATTGGGGCATCAGAAGCTTTGGAAAGTAGCCACCAACCTCAGAGAAAGAGAGAATGAGGGAAAAGGCAGTATGAGGTGTGGAGAAAACAGCAGCAGGTACAAGGAGCTCAAATGAGATTAATGGCGCCTAAATAGAGCACATAAAGGAACAGTTACAAATCTAAGAAAAGGGAAAGAAAGACTAGGAAAAAAACACGGAAAGAGCCTGTAGATAAAATTCTCTTCCTGGGACAGCAGGCTAAGAGAAATTACACAGGGAGCAGTTAAGCTTGTAACACGGGGAGAATAGAAAAGAAAATGCAGTTTTATGAAGTGTGTTTGCCTAATCCAGCAAGCACTTTTGTTTTATTTTTCTATTTGCTTCTTTTATTGGTAAAGTAAGTTTCAAGTGCATGAATGGTATGACTGAGAGAGCCAGGGTATAATAATTTGAAGTGTTTGCACCAGCGCTAATGTAGGACGAGAGTTATAGAAAAGATATGAAAGGGGTAGCGATAATAAATATGTGAAAGGGCAATAGTGACACCAAAATAAGCCACCTATTTATAAAACTGACATGGAAGAAATTCTAAAGGTTAACTTCTGAAATTGTAGCCGATGTTAAAAAGCTTCTCGTTGTTGGCAGGATTCGAGCCTGCGCAGGGGGACCCCAATCGATTTCTAGTCCATCGCCTTAACCACTCGGCCACAACAACTGACTGTAAGTTTTGTGCAAATAATCTGTATGAAAGTTTTCAAGGTGTGCCACAGCAAATTCCTGATATCCTGCAATGCACTTTTTAAAAATAATGTTTTTTTCAGCAGGCACATTCTCTCCTAAAAACAAAAATAAGGCTACATCTTATAATCATGTGTGTTTAAATCATTTGTCAGTAGATCGTTTAAATATTTTAAAGGATCTGTTTTTAATAGACATTTTACAAAAACACCTGGTACATTTGGTAATTCTGTAAAAGAAAAACCCAACTGCCGTGACATTGCCAACCACAATGCCGTGACTCGGATTCAAGCCGAGGTTGCTGCAGCCACAACGCAGAGTACTAACCACTATACGATCACGGCGAGCTACTTGGGCTCAATAACATACAGTGACATGGAGAATTTATAATTCGAAACACTCAGGGAACTCCAGTGATAGGCTGAATGTGTTCATTGCTTCCTCATTCCTTATACAAAGGCTTTGTCTCCTCAGTGGTTGATAGGCTGAAACCGTTTCCTGGCCGCCTGCTTGTGAACTGCCAGAAGTCAAAGATCACACATACACTTGTGGGCCTGTGATGGGACACCAATGCAGAGAAACACACCTGGCGCAGATCTTCTATTTTGTCTATTAGACCTGCATCTCCCCTGTACCTCCTCAAGCCATCTGTATGTGAAGCAAGAAAAAGTTAAGGAGCGGTCCATCTACACTTTTATAGGGAGGATGCTGCCGTGAGCTCCTCCCAGCTAATCACACAAACAGCAGTAAAGCAAGATAACTACACAGTTAGGGGGGACTGCATGGTTAGGTTTTTGAGGAATTATTGAAACTGACCTCAGTGACCCATGATCAGAGCTGTGGCTAATGACTGCGCGCCCAATTATGATGAAGCAAGCACCATGGCTCGTAGGGGCCCCACAACACGCTTTTCTTAGCTCATTGAATTAAAGTATAAACCTCTGCCATGTATGAGTGGTAAAGGCTTGTTAATTTGGTTGCTTTTCCAATTCACGTCTGACAACAAGATGAAGGAACATTGGGGCATCAGAAGCTTTGGAAAGTAGCCACCAACCTCAGAGAAAGAGAGAAAGAGGGAAAAGGCAGTATGAGGTGTGGAGAAAACAGCAGCAGGTACAAGGAGCTCAAATGAGATTAATGGCGCCTAAATAGAGCACATAAAGGAACAGTTACAAATCTAAGAAAAGGGAAAGAAAGACTAGGAAAAAAACACGGAAAAAGACCCTGTAGATAAAATTCTCTTCCTGGGACAGCAGGCTAAGAGAAATTACACAGGGAGCAGTTAAGCTTGTAACACGGGGAGAATAGAAAAGAAAATGCAGTTTTATGAAGTGTGTTTGCCTAATCCAGCAAGCACTTTTGTTTTATTTTTCTATTTGCTTCTTTTATTGGTAAAGTAAGTTTCAAGTGCATGAATGGTATGACTGAGAGAGCCAGGGTATAATAATTTGAAGTGTTTGCACCAGCGCTAATGTAGGACGAGAGTTATAGAAAAGATATGAAAGGGGTAGCGATAATAAATATGTGAAAGGGCAATAGTGACACCAAAATAAGCCACCTATTTATAAAACTGACATGGAAGAAATTCTAAAGGTTAACTTCTGAAATTGTAGCCGATGTTAAAACGCTTCTCGTTGTTGGCAGGATTCGAGCCTGCGCGGGGGGACCCCAATCGATTTCTAGTCCATCGCCTTAACCACTCGGCCACAACAACTGACTGTAAGTTTTGTGCAAATAATCTGTATGAAAGTTTTCAAGGTGTGCCACAGCAAATTCCTGATATCCTGCAATGCACTTTTTAAAAATAATGTTTTTTTCAGCAGGCACATTCTCTCCTAAAAACAAAAATAAGGCTACATCTTATAATCATGTGTGTTTAAATCATTTGTCAGTAGATCGTTTAAATATTTTAAAGGATCTGTTTTTAATAGACATTTTACAAAAACACCTGGTACATTTGGTAATTCTGTAAAAGAAAAACCCAACTGCCGTGACATTGCCAACCACAATGCCGTGACTCGGATTCAAGCCGAGGTTGCTGCAGCCACAACGCAGAGTACTAACCACTATACGATCACGGCGAGCTACTTGGGCTCAATAACATACAGTGACATGGAGAATTTATAATTCGAAACACTCAGGGAACTCCAGTGATAGGCTGAATGTGTTCATTGCTTCCTCATTCCTTATACAAAGGCTTTGTCTCCTCGGTGGTTGATAGGCTGAAACCGTTTCCTGGCCGCCTGCTTGTGAACTGCCAGAAGTCAAAGATCACACATACACTTGTGGGCCTGTGATGGGACACCAATGCAGAGAAACACACCTGGCGCAGATCTTCTATTTTGTCTATTAGACCTGCATCTCCCCTGTACCTCCTCAAGCCATCTGTATGTGAAGCAAGAAAAAGTTAAGGAGCGGTCCATCTACACTTTTATAGGGAGGATGCTGCTGTGAGCTCCTCCCAGCTAATCACACAAACAGCAGTAAAGCAAGATAACTACACAGTTAGGGGGGACTGCATGGTTAGGTTTTTGAGGAATTATTGAAACTGACCTCAGTGACCCATGATCAGAGCTGTGGCTAATGACTGCGCGCCCAATTATGATGAAGCAAGCACCATGGCTCGTAGGGGCCCCACAACACGCTTTTCTTAGCTCATTGGATTAAAGTATAAACCTCTGCCATGTATGAGTGGTAAAGGCTTGTTAATTTGGTTGCTTTTCCAATTCACGTCTGACAACAAGATGAAGGAACATTGGGGCATCAGAAGCTTTGGAAAGTAGCCACCAACCTCAGAGAAAGAGAGAAAGAGGGAAAAGGCAGTATGAGGTGTGGAGAAAACAGCAGCAGGTACAAGGAGCTCAAATGAGATTAATGGCGCCTAAATAGAGCACATAAAGGAACAGTTACAAATCTAAGAAAAGGGAAAGAAAGACTAGGAAAAAAACACGGAAAGAGCCTGTAGATAAAATTCTCTTCCTGGGACAGCAGGCTAAGAGAAATTACACAGGGAGCAGTTAAGCTTGTAACACGGGGAGAATAGAAAAGAAAATGCAGTTTTATGAAGTGTGTTTGCCTAATCCAGCAAGCACTTTTGTTTTATTTTTCTATTTGCTTCTTTTATTGGTAAAGTAAGTTTCAAGTGCATGAATGGTATGACTGAGAGAGCCAGGGTATAATAATTTGAAGTGTTTGCACCAGCGCTAATGTAGGACGAGAGTTATAGCAAAGATATGAAAGGGGTAGCGATAATAAATATGTGAAAGGGCAATAGTGACACCAAAATAAGCCACCTATTTATAAAACTGACATGGAAGAAATTCTAAAGGTTAACTTCTGAAATTGTAGCCGATGTTAAAAAGCTTCTCGTTGTTGGCAGGATTCGAGCCTGCGCGGGGGGGACCCCAATGGATTTCTAGTCCATCGCCTTAACCACTCGGCCACAACAACTGACTGTAAGTTTTGTGCAAATAATCTGTATGCAAGTTTTCAAGGTGTGCCACAGCAAATTCCTGATATCCTGCAATGCACTTTTTAAAAATAATGTTTTTTTCAGCAGGCACATTCTCTCCTAAAAACAAAAATAAGGCTACATCTTATAATCATGTGTGTTTAAATAATTTGTCAGTAGATCGTTTAAATATTTTAAAGGATCTGTTTTTAATAGACATTTTACAAAAACACCTGGTACATTTGGTAATTCTGTAAAAGAAAAACCCAGCTGCCGTGACATTGCCAACCACAATGCCGTGACTCGGATTCAAGCCGAGGTTGCTGCAGCCACAACGCAGAGTACTAACCACTATACGATCACGGTGAGCTACTTGGGCTCAGTAACATACAGTGACATGGAGAATTTATAATTCGAAACACTCAGGGAACTCCAGTGATAGGCTGAATGTGTTCATTGCTTCCTCATTCCTTATACAAAGGCTTTGTCTCCTCGGTGGTTGATAGGCTGAAACCGTTTCCTGGCCGCCTGCTTGTGAACTGCCAGAAGTCAAAGATCACACATACACTTGTGGGCCTGTGATGGGACACCAATGCAGAGAAACACACCTGGCGCAGATCTTCTATTTTGTCTATTAGACCTGCATCTCCCCTGTACCTCCTCAAGCCATCTGTATGTGAAGCAAGAAAAAGTTAAGGAGCGGTCCATCTACACTTTTATAGGGAGGATGCTGCCGTGAGCTCCTCCCAGCTAATCACAAAAACAGCAGTAAAGCAAGATAACTACACAGTTAGGGGGGACTGCATGGTTAGGTTTTTGAGGAATTATTGAAACTGACCTCAGTGACCCATGATCAGAGCTGTGGCTAATGACTGCGCGCCCAATTATGATGAAGCAAGCACCATGGCTCGTAGGGGCCCCACAACACGCTTTTCTTAGCTCATTGAATTAAAGTATAAACCTCTGCCATGTATGAGTGGTAAAGGCTTGTTAATTTGGTTGCTTTTCCAATTCACGTCTGACAACAAGATGAAGGAACATTGGGGCATCAGAAGCTTTGGAAAGTAGCCACCAACCTCAGAGAAAGAGAGAAAGAGGGAAAAGGCAGTATGAGGTGTGGAGAAAACAGCAGCAGGTACAAGGAGCTCAAATGAGATTAATGGCGCCTAAATAGAGCACATAAAGGAACAGTTACAAATCTAAGAAAAGGGAAAGAAAGACTAGGAAAAAAACACGGAAAGAGCCTGTAGATAAAATTCTCTTCCTGGGACAGCAGGCTAAGAGAAATTACACAGGGAGCAGTTAAGCTTGTAACACGGGGAGAATAGAAAAGAAAATGAAGTTTTATGAAGTGTGTTTGCCTAATCCAGCAAGCACTTTTGTTTTATTTTTCTATTTGCTTCTTTTATTGGTAAAGTAAGTTTCAAGTGCATGAATGGTATGACTGAGAGAGCCAGGGTATAATAATTTGAAGTGTTTGCACCAGCGCTAATGTAGGACGAGAGTTATAGCAAAGATATGAAAGGGGTAGAGATAATAAATATGTGAAAGGGCAATAGTGACACCAAAATAAGCCACCTATTTATAAAACTGACATGGAAGAAATTCTAAAGGTTAACTTCTGAAATTGTAGCCGATGTTAAAAAGTTTCTCGTTGTTGGCAGGATTCGAACCTGCGAGCGGGGACCCCAATGGATTTCTAGTCCATCGCCTTAACCACTCGGCCACAACAACTAACTGTAAGTTTAGTGCAAATAATCTGTATGAAAGTTTTCAAGGTGTGCCACAGCAAATTCCTGATATCCTGCAATGCACTTTTTAAAAATAATGTTTTTTTCAGCAGGCACATTCTCTCCTAAAAACAAAAATAAGGCTACATCTTATAATCATGTGTGTTTAAATAATTTGTCAGTAGATCGTTTAAATATTTTAAAGGATCTGTTTTTAATAGACATTTTACAAAAACACCTGGTACATTTGGTAATTCTGTAAAAGAAAAACCCAACTGCTGTGACATTGCCAACCACAATGGCGTGACTCGGATTCGAACCGAGGTTGCTGCAGCCACAACGCAGAGTACTAACCACTATACGATCAAGGCAAGCTACTTGGGCTCAATAACATACAGTGACATGGAGAATTTATAATTCGAAACACTCAGGGAACTCCAGTGATAGGCTGAATGTGTTCATTGCTTCCTCATTCCTTATACAAAGGCTTTGTCTCCTCAGTGGTTGATAGGCTGAAACCGTTTCCTGGCCGCCTGCTTGTAAACTGCCAGAAGTCAAAGATCACACATACACTTGTGGGCCTGTGATGGTACACCAATGCAGAGAAAAACACCTGGCGCAGATCTTCTATTCTGTCTATTAGACCTGCATCTCCCCTATACCTCCTCAAGCCATCTGCATGTGAAGCAAGAAAAAGTTAAGGAGCGGTCCATCTACACTTTTATAGGGAGGATGCTGCCGTGAGCTCCTCCCAGCTAATCACACAAACAGCAGTAAAGCAAGATAACTACACAGTTAGGGGGGACTGCATGGTTAGGTTTTTGAGGAATTATTGAAACTGACCTCAGTGACCCATGATCAGAGCTGTGGCTAATGACTGCGCGCCCAATTATGATGAAGCAAGCACCATGGCTCGTAGGGGCCCCACAACACTCTTTTCTTAGCTCAATTAAAGTATAAACCTCTGCCATGTATGAGTGGTAAAGGCTTGTTAATGGGGGGGCGGAGCTAGCAGGCGTCCATGTAAGACGCGCGAGCGCGGAGCTCCTTACCGATGACCCGCTAAACTCCTACAAACCCATCCTGAAACGGCCCTGCCGGCATTAAAAACTGTGGGGGACCTTCGCACGAGACCTCGGTGGGACAGAGGCCCCTTTGTCCGGCGGAGGACGGACGCGGTGCGACTTGGTGCTGCAGTGCACGGAGCGTCACGGACCCAGGCCGCGATCCCCGGCCTGACCTGGAGGGCTGCCCGAGTTACGTCGCAGTGCGTGCGGCGTGTGTGACCGAGGTGGTCCCGGCCATCCGCAGAGGCACCTGGTCGGCTGTTACACTCGCGACCGGCACTGAGAAGCAGCGGAGAGGACTGACCCCTGGCCGGTATCGACGAGCGGAGAGGGCTGCAAGAGGGTGCGCTGAGCACGCATTGCCTGTGGGGGGGCCCTGAGGAGACTTGCGAATTTGACGGCGGGGAGTACTGTTCGCCGACTCCCGGCGTCAGGCTCCACGCAGAGGAAGGACCTCGGAGGAGCGGTGTGTAGCCTGACCCCAAGTACTGAAGCAATTTGACCGCCCACTGGGCGAACGGACTACGTGGGGTACTGCCCAGAGACACGTTCTGCGAAACGGCTGAATCTGCATTCTGGTGTTGGAGGCCGCCATCTTGGGCAACGGTCCCGCGACATTCCACCCTGGACGGGGGAGTCCTGCCCCGCTTCACCCACCGCTAAGCCTGACCACGAATCATAGGTGGTGGTTCCCACACCTCTGTGCCTGTCGGCTGTATGTCCACTAGACCTGCCATGGGGAAAGGGGACAGGTCGCAGCCCAAGCTGTCTTTCGACCAGAGGAGGGCGAAGGGGGCCGAGGGGGCAGCACAAACTTCCCCTCCACGCCCTACGGCGTCCGAGAACTCCCTATGTTCCGAAATACGGGACATGCTGGGGACCATGGAAAAAGGCCTACAGGTCAGCATGACAGAGATTAGCACCAAAATCGACGCGCTGACGTACCGGATGGACCGCATGTCCGAGAGGGTCGACAAACATGCGGAGAGGCTGGACATGGCGGAGAGACGGCTCACAGAGGCGGAAGAGGCTCAATCGGAGTGGGATAAGGACCGCAGACAGTTTGGTCGACTGCTCCAGGTAATCCAAGATAAGACAGAGGATTTGGAGGCGCGCTCAAGGCGCTCCAACCTACGCATTACGGGTGTGGCGGAAACCACTAGCACCGGCAAAATGGAGCTGTTTGTGGAGAAACTCCTTCGGACCCTGTTAGGGGAAGATGTATTCTCCCCTATGTTTATTGTTGAAAGGGCCCACCGCACTCTGGGGCCGAAACCACAACCTGGCCTCCCGCCACGACCGATCATAGCAAAGCTGCTAAATTACCGTGATAGAGACTTGGCACTGCGACTGGCCAGAGAAAAGGGGAAGCTACAGTTCGAGGGCATGAACATCTCCCTATTCCCGGACTTCACGGCGAGAGTACAGGAGGAAAGGAAGCGCTTTGCCCCCTACAAGAAGCAGCTGAAAGACCTGGGGCTCGACTACGCCATGCTGTACCCTGCGAGGCTTCGCATCAACAGGCAAGGTCACTCGCACTTTTTCACCGACCCAGTAGAACTTAAGAAATCCTTAAAGGAATGGGAGAAGGACAACCGCAAGAGTCAGGGTAGTCGGCGAGAGGACCTAGATGCCCCCTCCCACTTGAGTGACCAGGAGTAACCGGACGCATAAGAGACGCTGCTGAACTGTTGACGCTGGGCGGCGCAAAGACTTACATACAATCAGTGGGGACCCACCGAGTCATGTCTTTTGGGTGAGATCTAACTGTTTACTCCCGGTCTGGTTTGTTGGCGCTGTGGATTGGGTGGGGGCCGCTCAACTCACCGAGGGGGGCCGGGGGGTTGGCCCCTCCGCATAAGGGTCTGGTATTGACGAACTGTGAAGACTAGAGCTGGCAGGGCTCACTACTTCTGAGCGGGGGGCGAGACGGGAGCACGCGAGAGGTTACTAGCTCTGGTTTCCCAGCTGAGCCGTTGGCTGGCTAGATCCCTCTGCCCCTGCGCTTTTGGCTTCTGGCTCCTTCGGGGGCTATTTGGGGTTCTGTAGAGTTCATTGTTGATTAAGGGGGGAATGCTGGGTGGTGATGAGTCCTGCCTGACCGGGTTGGGGATGGTCGGCTGTGGGTGGGTGGGAGGCTGTTCTCTGATTGTTCGTGTTTTCTTGCTGTCATGCTGTTTGGGGTTCTGGGTTTGCCGGGTGGGGGGTGTGTTTTTGCCGACTACTGCACTGTGTCTGTCACACTGCCTGCTCTGCGACATTTTCCTTTCTAGTCCGCCATGTCGACTGCTGACTCTCTGAGTGCGGAGAGCTCTCTGGGCTCTTTGCGATTACTGTCCTGGAACGTAAGGGGGCTCAACGATTTCCGCAAACTCAGGAAGGTCTTAGCCTATTTGCAACGCCATCACATTGACCTTGCTTTACTGCAGGAGACACATTTGCCGCTTTCCAGCCCTATGTTGCAGGTGAGGGGCCTTGGCCCCGCTTGTGTCGCTGCGGGGTTCACAACGCATGCTAGGGGGGTGCTCATATGGGCTAATCCCAAATCCCGAATGTCGCTGACCCGGGTGGCGGTGGACCCGGAAGGGAGGTTTGTGGTTGCACGTTGTGTTGGAAAGGATCATGATCTCTTGCTGGTGAATGTGTATGGCCCTAACTACGACTCCCCGGAGTTCTACTCTTCGCTTGCTGACAGCTGCAGGCAGTTTGTGGGCTCTAGAATGCTGTGGGGGGGGGATTTTAACTTGGTGCTGAACCCGGACCTTGACAGATCTGCGGGCCCCCCTAGGTCCCCTGCAGCTTCCGCGTCCCTCCTTGTGTCGGAATGTGTGAAACTTGATTTACTTGATGTGTGGCGGCATAGGCACTCGGGGCGGGGTGGGTTCACTCACTACTCGGCCTATCACAACATTCATACACGTATGGATTATTGGTTTGTTTCCCGCGTTTTGCTAGATACGGTTAAGGGTTGCACGGTTTTCCCGCGCACGCTATCTGATCACTCACCCTTGCTCTTGCTGCTGGTGGCTCCTCCCAGGAGGATTCCCCCCTTCACGTGGAGGTTCCCCCCGTACTCCCTCTTAGATGAGGTTTTTAGAGGGGAACTAGCCGAAGACATAGAGGCCTATTTCGCAACCAATGTGGGCTCAGTGGACAGCGTTCAAGTTCTCTGGGACGCATTTAAGGTTTACATCAGAGGGATGTCTATGGCGAAGCATTCTGGGGTGCTCAAAGCTATCAGGCGACGCCTGCAGTTGCTCGAGACGCAGCTCGCGGGTCTGGATAGTCGGGCGGTGGACTCGGGGGACGCAACTGATGCGGTCCCGCTCAAGTCCATGCTAGATGAATTTCAGGAGGAAGCGGACAGGGAAATTAAACATATGGGCAAATACGCGACGGCGCGTGCATATGGGGAACGGGAGCGGCCTGGTGCACTCCTAGCTAAACTTATGCGCAACAGTAGGCCCCCATTGGTTATCGAGGAGTTGGTGACAGCTGCTGGGGTGGTGGTCACGGAGGAGCAAGATATCTTGGCGGAATTTCATGCCTACTACACTGCCCTCTACTCCTCAAGGGACGCACGCCTCGAGGAGGTAATCGACGACTATTTGAGCTACCTTCAGATGCCCTTCCTGGCCGACTGGCAGAGGGAGTTTCTTATGGCCCCCATCCAGAAGGAGGAAATAACGGAAGCACTGGAGAGCATGAAATCTGGTAGCGCTCCTGGTGCGGATGGTCTTACGGTATCCTTCTACAAGGCCTTTCAGGCGCAACTGGTCCCGTACTTGATGCTCTTGTTCGATGATATTTGCCAGCAGGGCAGCATGTCGAAGTCCATGAGAGAGGCGTTGCTTATCACCATCCCGAAACCTGGCAAACCCCTTAATCAGTGTGGCTCCTACCGACCGCTATCGCTGATAAATGTGGACGCGAAACTGTATGCTAAGGTTCTTGCGAATCGTTTGGCGTTGCTGGTCCCGGACCTGGTTGCCCCGGAGCAGGCTGGGTTTGTTCCCTCACGCAATCTCACTTATAATATCCGCACGGTCCTAGGCACGATCCAGCATGTCAAACCCGAAAACAAAGCTGTGGCCATCTTCTTGGATATGGAGAAGGCCTTTGATTCTGTTGAGTGGTCGTTCATGCTGAGGGTCCTTCGTAAGTTCGGCCTCGGGGAGCCGTTTTTGCAAATGTTGGGAGCCCTATACTACAAACCTACTGCGAGGCTAAAGATAGGTAACCTGGTCACTGCTCCCATCGAAATTGGGAGGGGCACGCGTCAGGGTTGTCCCCTCTCTCCGTTGCTGTATGCCATGGTAGCGGAGCCTCTCGCCTGCGCTATACGAGAGTATCATCGGTTTGAAGGGGTAAACTTTCCGGCGTACCAGATCGGTATCTCCACATATGCGGATGACACTCTGCTATATGTCCAGGACCCGGAGACTAACCTCTCTGCGGTGCTGCGGGAGGTGGTGAGGTTCGGGGCTCTCTCGGGCCTCCGCGTCAACTGGACTAAATCAGTGGCATTGCCCCTGACGCCGGTGACGCTCCCTCTCGACTCGGAGTACCCCTTGCTATGGACCACGGACTCTATTCGCTACTTAGGGATACGCATTCATACGGACCCGGAGGTCCTGATCCGCGAGAATTATGGAGTGGCCTACTCCAAACTGGTGGATGATGTTGAAGTGTGGTCCAGGCTCCCGCTTTCGCTCATGGGCAGGATTGCGCTCATGAAGATGGTGGTGCTCCCCAGGTTCCTTTTCCTATTCGTGAATATCCCAGTAGTCCTTTCCAAAGCCTTTTTCCGGCAACTTACCCAGACCCTTGTCCGCCTGGCGTGGGGGGGCAAACAGCCGCGGGTGCGGTGGCAAACGCTCACCCTTCCGTACGAACAGGGAGGCCTTGGGGCTCCAGATCTGGAGCGATACTATAGGCTTGCTCAGGGTGCGCACCTACATACGTGGATTCATGGGGATCCAGGCATCCCGCATGTGAAATTGGAGCGGCTCTTTGCAAACCCCGCCCCGCTTCCGGCGACAGTATGTTATCCGCCTGATAGAAGGGTCGGCAATCTGGACTCCATAGCTGCCACGAATCACGCTTGGCATGCACTGATTAGCTCCCGCGAGTGCACGCTGCTGTATTCACCTTTGCTCCGTGTAGAATGGGCGGCCTGGTTGGCTCCACTGACGGAGAAGGGCGTCCTGAAGGCGCTACGTGACCTAGGCATTGTTACCGTGGGAGATCTCTTTTCAAAGGGCACTCTGAAAACGCTGCAGCAGGTCCTTCACTCCTGTCACGGGGCAACGCTGCTCCATAGTTTTCAATATCACAGGGTCCATAGAGCGGCCCTTGCCGTTTTAGGCCCGGACCTAGCTGAACCGCCGGAAGTGCCGGAACTCACCTATGTCATCGAGACCCCCTCAGCTCGCAAATTGATCACGGCTGTTAGGTCACTGGGTGATAGACAGCGGCAATACCCCCCCTCCAAGGCCCGTTTGGCCTGGCAGGCTGACCTCCAATCTCCCATCTCAGACGGCATGTGGCGTTATTGTGCGACTAACACTAGGAAAATCTCGCTCAACGGTAGGCACCGCCTGGTGCATTTTAAATTCCTACAACGTGTCTACTACACGCCCGAGAGGTTGCATAGGTATGGCCTTCGGGACTCAGCGGAGTGTGAGCGATGCCACTTTCACACAGCAGACTTTCTCCATATGGCCTGGACTTGTCCTGCCATACATAAATACTGGGTGGAGGTCTTTGCGGACCTCAGCACCATCCTTGGTGAGGTGATCTTGCCTGACCCGGCGCTCGCCTTACTTGGTTTTTCAAAACCCCTTCCTGTAGCTCTGCAACGACTTGCGGACATGGCTTTACTGACGGCGAAGCGACTGATAGCACTGTGCTGGATGCGGGGGCCAGTCCCTACTAAAAAACGATGGGAAACAGACTTGCTTTACTGTTGCACGCAATCGGAGGTGTATAGTGAACTCCTTCCTCCAATGAGTAGACCCAAAAACTTTTGGGGTATGTTTCGGGCGTTTCAGAGTGCGAAAGAGGATGGTGAGTCGGATCCAGAGAGTGTGGAGCTTGATGTGCTACAGGAGGGGGGGGCTGCAGCAGCTGTGGATGAGGAGTGTGTCAATTGAAGGCCTTAACGTTGTGTCAGTGTGGTGTTTTGCGCCTGACTTTTGAGGTGTTTTGCGCTGGGGGTTGCTTGTGACGGCTGTTCTGGTTTGTGGCGACCGCTGTCCCCTTCCCGGAGTGTTATCCCCCCTTAGTGGGCATTTGCTTATCTCCCTTAGCCTAGCTGAGGGGTTCATGGTTGCGGTGCAGAGTGGGAGGTGGGTGGTGGGCACGGGTTTAGGTAGTCTGGCTTGTTCTTCTTTTGGGGTGGGTGGGTTTGTTATTGTCTGGGGGATTTCCCCCCTTTATTCACCTTTCCCTGGGTCCCTGATGGTGATGCCCTCGACTCTGGGTTTCTACGCAGTTCTTTCCGGATGGCTATTTCAATCCTGCCAATCTGGCACGCCGTGCTGCGCCTGGGTCTGATTTTGTTGGCGTTGCGGGGTGTACACCCTGCTTATATGTTATGGTCTTCCAATGGTGGCTACTATGATCTATTGCCTCTGCACACTTGTTCCACACCTGCAGTTTCGCCACCAGGCCCCCGGGCTGTTGGTCTTTCCGGCTGTGTAACTTACCTTTACCCAGGGATTTTTGATGCCGCCGGCCTCCGGGTTGTAGGCGATGTCGGCTGTGTATGTGACTTGAGGGTGCAATAAAGTATAAATTTTAAAAAAAAAAGGCTTGTTAATTTGGTTGCTTTTCCAATTCACGTCTGACAACAAGATGAAGGAACATTGGGGCATCAGAAGCTTTGGAAAGTAGCCACCAACCTCAGAGAAAGAGAGAAAGAGGGAAAAGGCAGTATGAGGTGTGGAGAAAACAGCAGCAGGTACAAGGAGCTCAAATGAGATTAATGGCACCTAAATAGAGCACATAAAGGAACAGTTACAAATCTAAGAAAAGGGAAAGAAAGACTAGGAAAAAAACACGGAAAGAGCCTGTAGATAAAATTCTCTTCCTGGGACAGCAGGCTAAGAGAAATTACACAGGGAGCAGTTAAGCTTGTAACACGGGGAGAATAGAAAAGAAAATGCAGTTTTATGAAGTGTGTTTGCCTAATCCAGCAAGCACTTTTGTTTTATTTTTCTATTTGCTTCTTTTACTGGTAAAGTAAGTTTCAAGTGCATGAATGGTATGACTGAGAGAGCCAGGGTATAATAATTTGAAGTGTTTGCACCAGCGCTAATGTAGGACGAGAGTTATAGCAAAGATATGAAAGGGGTAGCGATAATAAATATGTGAAAGGGCAATAGTGACACCAAAATAAGCCACCTATTTATAAAACTGACATGGAAGAAATTCTAAAGGTTAACTTCTGAAATTGTAGCCTATGTTAAAAGTTTCTCGTTGTTGGCAGGATTCGAACCTGCGCGGGGAGACCCCAATGGATTTCTAGTCCATAGCCTTAACCACTCGGCCACAACATCTGACTGTAAGTTTTGTGCAAATAATCTCTATGAAAGTTTTTAAGGTGTCCCACAGCAAATTCCTGGTATTCTGCAATGCACTTTTTTAAAATAATGTTTTTTTCAGCAGGCACATTCTCTCCTAAAAACAAAAATTGCATGAGTATATCTCTAGTTTGGAAAAGGATAGGCTTTCATGCATACTCTCATGTGGCACTCAAGTTTTTGGGACCCTATAGCACTCTGTTTTCGTGCTGCTTTTAGTCTATGGCCCATATTACAGAAGCCTACCATCTTTGAGTATTTGAGGCTCCTTTGTAAGTGCTTTATCTTTTTTACTTGAAGAGCTATATAATAAAGGGGTCAGGGAAAGATTGCATTTATGGAAGATAAAAGAAGGCACACTTGTCTCACCAAATGCCGTAGAGAAACCTGATGTTTTACTCATGTTATCCTTAGTTTGTTTTTGTTAGACCTTGCATTCTTAAGGTGGCCTCAACCCTACCTTATTTCTTTTCACCTACGCATTTTGCTGTATCTTTTTGTTGGCCTTAGGACTCTGATCACTTTATTGCTACTAATCAGTGCTGAAGTGCACGTGCTTCTTCCCTAATCATGTGTGTAATTGGAGTATACCTGACTGACAGATTTCATTGACTTGAAAGCCCCTTGTAAAGTGGTATACCATATACCCAGGAAGTGATTGTGCCGCCCAAAAAAGTATCATTTCAAACCTGCCTCAAGCCTGCTACTGCAGTGCCTGTGCTGCAGTGTACTGCCACTTCGACTTGCCATTTAAAACTACTTGCCAAACCTTAAACTCCAATTATATTACATATAATTAACCAAAAGGTAGGCCCTAGGTAGTCCTAGGGGCATAATGCTATGTAAGTAAAAGGTAAGACATGTACTGTGGTAGTTTGCATGTCCTGGTAGTACAAAACAGTCTATTACATTTTTCACTACTGTGAGGTCTGCCCCTCTCATAGGTTAGCATTGGGTATTCCCTTATACTTTTAGGGGGGTAATTCCATATCAGAGAGGAGAAGCTTTATTTATTTATTGATAAATCCTATTTACTGGTGAGGTTGGATTTAACTTTACTATTTTATAAATGCCATTTTTAGAGAGTGAGCATTTCTCTGCACTTACTGCTCTATTTGCATGAAAACCTGTCTCCAATTGACGTCTGGATTGGGCTGCGAGACAGCTACATTTGTGCATTCCCTCTAGACAGCCACAACACAGGTCACTCAACTGCAACTTCATTCATCTGCATTCTGATTGGCATGGGGGAGAGCTCCATTCCCCCACCGCAAATAGGTTCAAGAACGATAATTTATGTCAGTAGGTACAATATAGCTACATCTTATAATCATGTGTGTTAAAATAATTTGTCGTTAGATCGTTTAAATATTTTAAAGGATCTGTTTTTAATAGACATTTTACAAAAACAACTGGTACATTTGGTAATTCTGTAAAAGAAAAACCCAACTGCCGTGACATTGCCAACCACAATGCCGTGACTCGGATTTGAACCGAGGTTGCTGCGGCCACAACGCAGAGTACTAACCACTATACGATCACGGCGAGCTACTTGGGCTCAATAACATACAGTGACATGGAGAATTTATAATTCGGAACACTCAGGGAACTCCTGTGATAGGCTGAATGTGTTCATTGCTTCCTCATTCCTTATACAAAGGCTTTGTCTCCTCAGTGGTTGATAGGCTGAAACTGTTTCCTGGCCGCCTGCTTGTGAACTGCCAGGAGTCAAAGATCACACATACACTTGTGGGCCTGTGATGGGACACCAATGCAGAGAAACACACCTGGCGCAGATCTTCTATTCTGTCTAGTAGACCTGCATCTCCCCTGTACCTCCTCAAGCCATCTGTATGTGAAGCAAGAAAGAGTTAAGGAGCGGTCCATCTACACTTTTATAGGGAGGATGCTGCCGTGAGCTCCTCCCAGCTAATCACACAACCAGCAGTAAAGCAAGATAACTACACAGTTAGGGGGGACTGCATGGTTAGGTTTTTGAGGAATTATTGAAACTGACCTCAGTGACCCATGATCAGAGCTGTGGCTAATGACTGCGCGCCCAATTATGATGAAGCAAGCACCATGGCTCGTAGGGGCCCCACAACACGCTTTTCTTAGCTCATTGAATTAAAGTATAAACCTCTGCCATATATGAGTGGTAAAGGCTTGTTAATTTGGTTGCTTTTCCAATTCACGTCTGACAACAAGATGAAGGAACATTGGGGCATCAGAAGCTTTGGAAAGTAGCCACCAACCTCAGAGAAAGAGAGAAAGAGGGAAAAGGCAGTATGAGGTGTGGAGAAAACAGCAGCAGGTACAAGGAGCTCAAGTGAGATTAATGGCGCCTAAATAGAGCACATAAAGGAACAGTTACAAATCTAAGAAAAGGGAAAGAAAGACTAGGAAAAAAACACGGAAAGAGCCTGTAGATAAAATTCTCTTCCTGGGACAGCAGGCTAAGAGAAATTACACAGGGAGCAGTTAAGCTTGTAACACGGGGAGAATAGAAAAGAAAATGCAGTTTTATGAAGTGTGTTTGCCTAATCCAGCAAGCACTTTTGTTTTATTTTTCTATTTGCTTCTTTTATTGGTAAAGTAAGTTTCAAGTGCATGAATGGTATGACTGAGAGAGCCAGGGTATAATAATTTGAAGTGTTTGCACCAGCGCTAATGTAGGACGAGAGTTATAGCAAAGATATGAAAGGGGTAGCAATAATAAATATGTGAAAGGGCAATAGTGACACCAAAATAAGCCACCTATTTATAAAACTGACATGGAAGAAATTCTAAAGGTTAACTTCTGAAATTGTAGCCGATGTTAAAGCAGATCTTCTATTTTGTCTATTAGACCTGCATCTCCCCTGTACCTCCTCAAGCCATCTGTATGTGAAGCAAGAAAAAGTTAAGGAGCGGTCCATCTACACTTTTATAGGGAGGATGCTGCCGTGAGCTCCTCCCAGCTAATCACACAAACAGCAGTAAAGCAAGATAACTACACAGTTAGGGGAGACTGCATGGTTAGGTTTTTGAGGAATTATTGAAACTGACCTCAGTGACCCATGATCAGAGCTGTGGCTAATGACTGCGCGCCCAATTATGATGAAGCAAGCACCATGGCTCGTAGGGGCCCCACAACACGCTTTTCTTAGCTCATTGAATTAAAGTATAAACCTCTGCCATGTATGAGTGGTAAAGGCTTGTTAATTTGGTTGCTTTTCCAATTCACGTCTGACAACAAGATGAAGGAACATTGGGGCATCAGAAGCTTGGAAAGTAGCCACCAACCTCAGAGAAAGAGAGAAAGAGGGAAAAGGCAGTATGAGGTGTGGAGAAAACAGCAGCAGGTACAAGGAGCTCAAATGAGATTAATGGCGCCTAAATAGAGCACATAAAGGAACAGTTACAAATCTAAGAAAAGGGAAAGAAAGACTAGGAAAAAAACACGGAAAGAGCCTGTAGATAAAATTCTCTTCCTGGGACAGCAGGCTAAGAGAAATTACACAGGGAGCAGTTAAGCTTGTAACACGGGGAGAATAGAAAAGAAAATGCAGTTTTATGAAGTGTGTTTGCCTAATCCAGCAAGCACTTTTGTTTTATTTTTCTATTTGCTTCTTTTATTGGTAAAGTAAGTTTCAAGTGCATGAATGGTATGACTGAGAGAGCCAGGGTATAATAATTTGAAGTGTTTGCACCAGCGCTAATGTAGGACGAGAGTTATAGCAAAGATATGAAAGGGGTAGCGATAATAAATATGTGAAAGGGCAATAGTGACACCAAAATAAGCCACCTATTTATAAAACTGACATGGAAGAAATTCTAAAGGTTAACTTCTGAAATTGTAGCCGATGTTAAAAAGTTTCTCGTTGTTGGCAGGATTCGAACCTGCGGGGGGGGACCCCAATGGATTCCTAGTCCATCGCCTTAACCACTCGGCCACAACAACTAACTGCAAGTTTTGTGCAAATAATCTGTATGAAAGTTTTCAAGGTGTGCCACAGCAAATTCATGATATCCTGCAATGCACTTTTTAAAAATAATGTTTTTTTCAGCAGGCACATTCTTTCCTAAAAACAAAAATAAGGCTACATCTTATAATCATGTGTGTTTAAATAATTTGTCAGTAGATCGTTTAAATATTTTAAAGGATCTGTTTTTAATAGACATTTTACAAAAACACCTGGTACATTTGGTAATTCTGTAAAAGAAAAACCCAACTGCTGTGACATTGCCAACCACAATGCCGTGACTCGGATTCGAACCGAGGTTGCTGCAGCCACAACGCAGAGTACTAACCACTATACGATCACGGCGAGCTACTTGGGCTCAATAACATACAGTGACATGGAGAATTTATAATTCGAAACACTCAGGGAACTCCAGTGATAGGCTGAATGTGTTCATTGCTTCCTCATTCCTTATACAAAGGCTTTGTCTCCTCAGTGGTTGATAGGCTGAAACCGTTTCCTGGCCGCCTGCTTGTAAACTGCCAGAAGTCAAAGATCACACATACACTTGTGGGCCTGTGATGGTACACCAATGCAGAGAAACACACCTGGCGCAGATCTTCTATTCTGTCTATTAGACCTGCATCTCCCCTGTACCTCCTCAAGCCATCTGCATGTGAAGCAAGAAAAAGTTAAGGAGCGGTCCATCTACACTTTTATAGGGAGGATGCTGCCGTGAGCTCCTCCCAGCTAATCACACAAACAGCAGTAAAGCAAGATAACTACACAGTTAGGGGGGACTGCATGGTCAGGTTTTTGAGGAATTATTGAAACTGACCTCAGTGACCCATGATCAGAGCTGTGGCTAATGACTGCGCGCCCAATTATGATGAAGCAAGCACCATGGCTCGTAGGGGCCCCACAACACGCTTTTCTTAGCTCAATTAAAGTATAAACCTCTGCCATGTATGAGTGGTAAAGGCTTGTTAATTTGGTTGCTTTTCCAATTCACGTCTGACAACAAGATGAAGGAACATTGGGGCATCAGAAGCTTTGGAAACTAGCCACCAACCTCAGAGAAAGAGAGAAAGAGGGAAAAGGCAGTATGAGGTGTGGAGAAAACAGCAGCAGGTACAAGGAGCTCAAATGAGATTAATGGCGCCTAAATAGAGCACATGAAGGAACAGTTACAAATCTAAGAAAAGGGAAAGAAAGACTAGGAAAAAAACACGGAAAGAGCCTGTAGATAAAATTCTCTTCCTGGGACAGCAGGCTAAGAGAAATTACACAGGGAGCAGTTAAGCTTGTAACACGGGGAGAATAGAAAAGAAAATGCAGTTTTATGAAGTGTGTTTGCCTAATCCAGCAAGCACTTTTGTTTTATTTTTCTATTTGCTTCTTTTATTGGTAAAGTAAGTTTCAAGTGCATGAATGGTATGACTGAGAGAGCCAGGGTATAATAATTTGAAGTGTTTGCACCAGCGCTGATGTAGGACGAGAGTTATAGCAAAGATATGAAAGGGGTAGCGATAATAAATATGTGAAAGGGCAATAGTGACACCAAAATAAGCCACCTATTTATAAAACTGACATGGAAGAAATTCTAAAGGTTAACTTCTGAAATTGTAGCCGATTTTAAAAGTTTCTCGTTGTTGGCAGGATTCGAACCTGCGCGGGAAGACCCCAATGGATTTCTAGTCCATTGCCTTAACCACTCGGCCACAACAACTGACTGTAAGTTTTGTGCAAATAATCTGTATGACAGTTTTCAAGGTGTCCCACAGCAAATTCCTGGTATTCTGCAATGCACTTTTTAAAAATAATGTTTTTTTCAGCAGGCACATTCTCTCCTAAAAACAGAAATTGCATGAGTATATCTCTAGTTTGGAAAAGGATACGCTTTCATGCATACTCTCATGTGGCACTCAAGTTTTTGGGACCCTATTGCACTCTGTTTTCGTGCTGCTTTTAGTCTATGGCCCATATTACAGAAGTCTACCATCTTTGAGTATTTGAGGCTCCTTTGTAAGTGCTTTATCTTTTTTACTTGAAGAGATATATAATAAAGGGGTCAGGGAAAGATTGCATTTATGGAAGATAAAAGAAGGCACACTTGTCTCACCAAATGCCGTAGAGAAACCTGATGTTTTACTCATGTTATCCTTAGTTTGTTTTTGTTAGACCTTGCATTCTTAAGGTGGCCTCAACCCTACCTTATTGCTTTTCACCTACGCATTTTGCTGTATCTTTTTGTTGGCCTTAGGACTCTGATCACTTTATTGCTACTAATCAGTGCTGAAGTGCACGTGCTTCTTCCCTAATCATGTGTGTAATTGGAGTATACCTGACTGACAGATTTCATTGACTTGAAAGCCCCTTGTAAAGTGGTATACCATATACCCAGGAACTGATTGTGCCACCCAAAAAAGTATCATTTCAAACCTGTCTCAAGCCTGCTACTGCAGTGCCTGTGCTGCAGTGTACTGCCACTTCGACTTGCCATTTAAAACTACTTGCCAAGCCTTAAACTCCAATTTTATTACATATAATTAACCAAAAGGTAGGCCCTAGGTAGTCCTAGGGGCATCATGCTATGTAAGTAAAAGGTAAGACATGTACTGTGGTAGTTTGCATGTCCTGGTAGTACAAAACAGTCTATTACATTTTTCACTACTGTGAGGTCTGCCCCTCTCATAGGTTAGCATTGGGTATTCCCTTATACTTTTTGGGGGGTAATTCCATATCAGAGAGGAGAAGCTTTATTTATTTATTGATAAATCCTATTTACTGGTGAGGTTGGATTTAACTTTACTATTTCATAAATGCCATTGTTAGAGAGTGAGCATTTCTCTGCACTTACTGCTCTATTTGCCTGAAAACCTGTCTCCAATTGACGTCTGGATTGGGCTGCGAGACAGCTACATTTGTGCATTCCCTCTAGACAGCCACAACACAGGTCACTCAACTGCAACTGCATTCATCTGCATTCTGATTGGCATGGGGGAGAGCTCCATTCCCCCACCGCAAATAGGTTCAAGAACGATAATTTATGTCAGTAGGTACAATATAGCTACATCTTATAATCATGTGTGTTAAAATAATTTGTCGTTAGATCGTTTAAATATTTTAAAGGATCTGTTTTTAATAGACATTTTACAAAAACAACTGGTACATTTGGTAATTCTGTAAAAGAAAAACCCAACTGCTGTGAAATTGCCAACCACAATGCCATGACTCGGAGTCGAACCGAGGTTGCTGCAGCCACAACGCAGAGTACTAACCACTATACGATCACGGCAAGCTACTTGGGCTCAATAACATACAGTGACATGGAGAATTTATAATTCGGAACACTCAGGGAACTCCTGTGATAGGCTGAATGTGTTCATTGCTTCCTCATTCCTTATACAAAGGCTTTGTCTCCTCAGTGGTTGATAGGCTGAAACTGTTTCCTGGCCGCCTGCTTGTGAACTGCCAGGAGTCAAAGATCACACATACACTTGTGGGCCTGTGATGGGACACCAATGCAGAGAAACACACCTGGCGCAGATCTTCTATTCTGTCTAGTAGACCTGCATCTCCCCTGTACCTCCTCAAGCCATCTGTATGTGAAGCAAGAAAGAGTTAAGGAGCGGTCCATCTACACTTTTATAGGGAGGATGCTGCCGTGAGCTCCTCCCAGCTAATCACACAAACAGCAGTAAAGCAAGATAACTACACAGTTAGGGGTTACTGCATGGTTAGGTTTTTGAGGAATTATTGAAACTGATCTCAGTGACCCATGATCAGAGCTGTGGCTAATGACTGCGTGCCTAATTATGATGAAGCAAGCACCATGGCTCGTAGGGGCCCCACAACACGCTTTTCTTAGCTCAATTAAAGTATAAACCTCTGCCATATATGAGTGGTAAAGGCTTGTTAATTTGGTTGCTTTTCCAATTCACGTCTGACAACAAGATGAAGGAACATTGGGGCATCAGAAGCTTTGGAAAGTAGCCACCAACCTCAGAGAAAGAGAGAAAGAGGGAAATGCAGTATGAGGTGTGGAGAAAACAGCAGCAGGTACAAGGAGCTCAAATTAGATTAATGGCGCCTAAATAGAGCACGTAAAGGAACAGTTACAAATCTAAGAAAAGGGAAAGAAAGACTAGGAAAAAAAAACTGAAAGAGCCTGTAGATAAAATTCTCTTCCTGGGACAGCAGGCTAAGAGAAATTACACAGGGAGCAGTTAAGCTTGTAACACGGGGAGAATAGAAAAGAAAATGCAGTTTTATGAAGTGTGTTTGCCTAATCCAGCAAGCACTTTTGTTTTATTTTTCTATTTGCTTCTTTTATTGGTAAAGTAAGTTTCAAGTGCATGAATGGTATGACTGAGAGAGCCAGGGTATAATAATTTGAAGTGTTTGCACCAGCGCTAATGTAGGACGAGAGTTATAGCAAAGATATGAAAGGGGTAGCGATAATAAATATGTGAAAGGGCAATAGTGACACCAAAATAAGCCACCTATTTATAAAACTGACATGGAAGAAATTCTAAAGGTTAACTTCTGAAATTGTAGCCGATGTTAAAAAGTTTCTCGTTGTTGGCAGGATTCGAACCTGCGCGGGGAGACCCCAATGGATTTCTAGTCCATCGCCTTAACCACTCGGCCACAACAACTGACTGTAAGTTTTTTGCAAATAATGTGCATGAAAGTTTTCAAGGTGTGCCACAGCAAATTCCTGATATCCTGCAATGCACTTTTTAAAAATAATGTTTTTTTCAGCAGGCACATTCTCTCCTAAAAACAAAAATAAGGCTACATCTTATAATCATGTGTGTTTAAATAATTTGTCGTTAAATCGTTTAAATATTTTAAAGGATCTGTTTTTAATAGACATTTTACAAAAACGACTGGTACATTTGGTAATTCTGTAAAAGAAAAACCCAACTGCCGTGACATTGCCAACCACAATGCCGTGACTCGGATTCGAACCGAGGTTGCTGCAGCCACAACGCAGAGTACTAACCACTATACGATCACGGCGAGCTACTTGGGCTCAATAACATACAGTGACATGGAGAATTTATAATTCGAAACACTCAGGGAACTCCAGTGATAGGCTGAATGTGTTCATTGCTTCCTCATTCCTTATACAAAGGCTTTGTCTCCTCAGTGGTTGATAGGCTGAAACCGTTTCCTGGTTGCCTGCTTGTGAACTGCCAGAAGTCAAAGATCACACATACACTTGTTGGCCTGTGATGGGACACCAATGCAGAGAAACACACCTGGCGCAGATCTTCTATTCTGTCTATTAGACCTGCATCTCCCCTGTACCTCCTCAAGCCATCTGTATGTGAAGCAAGAAAAAGTTAAGGAGCGGTCCATCTATACTTTTATAGGGAGGATGCTGCCGTGAGCTCCTCCCAGCTAATCACACAAACAGCAGTAAAGCAAGATAACTACACAGTTAGGGGGGACTGCATGGTTAGGTTTTTGAGGAATTATTGAAACTGACCTCAGTGACCCATGATCAGAGCTGTGGCTAATGACTGCGCGCCCAATTATGATGAAGCAAGCACCATGGCTCGTAGGGGCCCCACAACACGCTTTTCTTAGCTCATTGAATTAAAGTATAAACCTCTGCCATGTATGAGTGGTAAAGGCTTGTTAATTTGGGTGCTTTTCCAATTCACGTCTGACAACAAGATGAAGGAACATTGGGGCATCAGAAGCTTTGGAAAGTAGCCACCAACCTCAGAGAAAGAGAGAAAGAGGGAAAAGGCAGTATGAGGTGTGGAGAAAACAGCAGCAGGTACAAGGAGCTCAAATGAGATTAATGGCGCCTAAATAGAGCACATAAAGGAACAGTTACAAATCTAAGAAAAGGGAAAGAAAGACTAGGAAAAAAACACGGAAAGAGCCTGTAGATAAAATTCTCTTCCTGGGACAGCAGGCTAAGAGAAATTACACAGGGAGCAGTTAAGCTTGTAACACGGGGAGAATAGAAAAGAAAATGCAGTTTTATGAAGTGTGTTTGCCTAATCCAGCAAGCACTTTTGTTTTATTTTTCTATTTGCTTCTTTTATTGGTAAAGTAAGTTTCAAGTGCATGAATGGTATGACTGAGAGAGCCAGGGTATAATAATTTGAAGTGTTTGCACCAGCGCTAATGTAGGATGAGAGTTATAGCAAAGATATGAAAGGGGTAGCGATAATAAATATGTGAAAGGGCAATAGTGACACCAAAATAAGCCACCTATTTATAAAACTGACATGGAAGAAATTCTAAAGGTTAACTTCTGAAATTGTAGCCGATGTTAAAAAGCTTCTCGTTGTTGGCAGGATTTGAACCTGCGCGGGGGGACCCCAATGGATTTCTAGTCCATCGCCTTAACCACTCGGCCACAACAACTGACTGTAAGGTTTGTGCAAAAAATCTGTATGAAAGTTTTCAAGGTGTGCCACAGCAAATTCCTGATATCCTGCAATGCACTTTTTAAAAATAATGTTTTTTTCAGCAGGCACATTCTCTCCTAAAAACAAAAATAAGGCTACATCTTATAATCATGTGTGTTTAAATAATTTGTCAGTAGATCGTTTAAATATTTTAAAGGATCTGTTTTTAATTGACATTTTACAAAAACACCTGGTACATTTGGTAATTCTGTAAAAGAAAAACCCAACTGCCGTGACATTGCCAACCACAATGCCGTGACTCGGATTCAAGCCGAGGTTGCTGCAGCCACAACGCAGAGTACTAACCACTATACGATCACGGCGAGCTACTTGGGCTCAATAACATACAGTGACATGGAGAATTTATAATTCGAAACACTCAGGGAACTCCAGTGATAGGCTGAATGTGTTCATTGCTTCCTCATTCCTTATACAAAGGCTTTGTCTCCTCAGTGGTTGATAGGCTGAAACCGTTTCCTGGCCGCCTGCTTGTGAACTTCCAGAAGTCAAAGATCACACATACACTTGTGGGCCTGTGATGGGACACCAATGCAGAGAAACACACCTGGCGCAGATCTTCTATTTTGTCTATTAGACCTGCATCTCCCCTGTACCTCCTCAAGCCATCTGTATGTGAAGCAAGAAAAAGTTAAGGAGCGGTCCATCTACACTTTTATAGGGAGGATGCTGCCGTGAGCTCCTCCCAGCTAATCACACAAACAGCAGTAAAGCAAGATAACTACACAGTTAGGGGAGACTGCATGGTTAGGTTTTTGAGAAATTATTGAAACTGACCTCAGTGACCCATGATCAGAGCTGTGGCTAATGACTGCGCGCCCAATTATGATGAAGCAAGCACCATGGCTCGTAGGGGCCCCACAACACGCTTTTCTTAGCTCATTGAATTAAAGTATAAACCTCTGCCATGTATGAGTGGTAAAGGCTTGTTAATTTGGTTGCTTTTCCAATTCACGTCTGACAACAAGATGAAGGAACATTGGGGCATCAGAAGCTTTGGAAAGTAGCCACCAACCTCAGAGAAAGAGAGAAAGAGGGAAAAGGCAGTATGAGGTGTGGAGAAAACAGCAGCAGGTACAAGGAGCTCAAATGAGATTAATGGCGCCTAAATAGAGCACATAAAGGAACAGTTACAAATCTAAGAAAAGGGAAAGAAAGACTAGGAAAAAAACACGGAAAGAGCCTGTAGATAAAATTCTCTTCCTGGGACAGCAGGCTAAGAGAAATTACACAGGGAGCAGTTAAGCTTGTAACACGGGGAGAATAGAAAAGAAAATGCAGTTTTATGAAGTGTGTTTGCCTAATCCAGCAAGCACTTTTGTTTTATTTTTCTATTTGCTTCTTTTATTGGTAAAGTAAGTTTCAAGTGCATGAATGGTATGACTGAGAGAGCCAGGGTATAATAATTTGAAGTGTTTGCACCAGCGCTAATGTAGGACGAGAGTTATAGCAAAGATATGAAAGGGGTAGCGATAATAAATATGTGAAAGGGCAATAGTGACACCAAAATAAGCCACCTATTTATAAAACTGACATGGAAGAAATTCTAAAGGTTAACTTCTGAAATTGTAGCCGATGTTAAAAAGTTTCTCGTTGTTGGCAGGATTCGAACCTGCGAGGGGGGACCCCAATGGATTTCTAGTCCATCGCCTTAACCACTCGGCCACAACAACTAACTGTAAGTTTTGTGCAAATAATCTGTATGAAAGTTTTCAAGGTGTGCCACAGCAAATTCCTGATATCCTGCAATGCACTTTTTAAAAATAATGTTTTTTTCAGCAGGCACATTCTTTCCTAAAAACAAAAATAAGGCTACATCTTATAATCATGTGTGTTTAAATAATTTGTCAGTAGATCGTTTAAATATTTTAAAGGATCTGTTTTTAATAGACATTTTACAAAAACACCTGGTACATTTGGTAATTCTGTAAAAGAAAAACCCAACTGCTGTGACATTGCCAACCACAATGCCGTGACTCGGATTCGAACCGAGGTTGCTGCAGCCACAACGCAGAGTACTAACCACTATACGATCACGGCGAGCTACTTGGGCTCAATAACATACAGTGACATGGAGAATTTATAATTCGAAACACTCAGGGAACTCCAGTGATAGGCTGAATGTGTTCATTGCTTCCTCATTCCTTATACAAAGGCTTTGTCTCCTCAGTGGTTGATAGGCTGAAACCGTTTCCTGGCCGCCTGCTTGTAAACTGCCAGAAGTCAAAGAACACACATACACTTGTGGGCCTGTGATGGTACACCAATGCAGAGAAACACACCTGGCGCAGATCTTCTATTCTGTCTATTAGACCTGCATCTCCCCTGTACCTCCTCAAGCCATCTGCATGTGAAGCAAGAAAAAGTTAAGGAGCGGTCCATCTACACTTTTATAGGGAGGATGCTGCCGTGAGCTCCTCCCAGCTAATCACACAAACAGCAGTAAAGCAAGATAACTACACAGTTAGGGGGGACTGCATGGTTAGGTTTTTGAGGAATTATTGAAACTGACCTCAGTGACCCATGATCAGAGCTGTGGCTAATGACTGCGCGCCCAATTATGATGAAGCAAGCACCATGGCTCGTAGGGGCCCCACAACACGCTTTTCTTAGCTCAATTAAAGTATAAACCTCTGCCATGTATGAGTGGTAAAGGCTTGTTAATTTGGTTGCTTTTCCAATTCACGTCTGACAACAAGATGAAGGAACATTGGGGCATCAGAAGCTTTGGAAAGTAGCCACCAACCTCAGAGAAAGAGAGAAAGAGGGAAAAGGCAGTATGAGGTGTGGAGAAAACAGCAGCAGGTACAAGGAGCTCAAATGAGATTAATGCCGCCTAAATAGAGCACATGAAGGAACAGTTACAAATCTAAGAAAAGGGAAAGAAAGACTAGGAAAAAAACACGGAAAGAGCCTGTAGATAAAATTCTCTTCCTGGGACAGCAGGCTAAGAGAAATTACACAGGGAGCAGTTAAGCTTGTAACACGGGGAGAATAGAAAAGAAAATGCAGTTTTATGAAGTGTGTTTGCCTAATCCAGCAAGCACTTTTGTTTTATTTTTCTATTTGCTTCTTTTATTGGTAAAGTAAGTTTCAAGTGCATGAATGGTATGACTGAGAGAGCCAGGGTATAATAATTTTAAGTGTTTGCACCAGCGCTAATGTAGGACGAGAGTTATAGCAAAGATATGAAAGGGGTAGCGATAATAAATATGTGAAAGGGCAATAGTGACACCAAAATAAGCCACCTATTTATAAAACTGACATGGAAGAAATTCTAAAGGTTAACTTCTGAAATTGTAGCCGATGTTAAAAGTTTCTCGTTGTTGGCAGGATTCGAACCTGCACGGGAAGACCCCAATGGATTTCTAGTCCATTGCCTTAACCACTCGGCCACAACAACTGACTGTAAGTTTTGTGCAAATAATCTGTATGAAAGTATTCAAGGTGTCCCACAGCAAATTCCTGGTATTCTGCAATGCACTTTTTTAAAATAATGTTTTTTTCAGCAGGCACATTCTCTCCTAAAAACAAAAATTGCATGAGTATATCTCTAGTTTGGAAAAGGATACGCTTTCATGCATACTCTCATGTGGCACTCAAGTTTTTGGGACCCTATTGCACTCTGTTTTCGTGCTGCTTTTAGTCTATGGCCCATATTACAGAAGTCTACCATCTTTGAGTATTTGAGGCTCCTTTGTAAGTGCTTTATCTTTTTTACTTGAAGAGATATATAATAAAGGGGTCAGGGAAAGATTGCATTTATGGAAGATAAAAGAAGGCACACTTGTCTCACCAAATGCCGTAGAGAAACCTGATGTTTTACTCATGTTATCCTTAGTTTGTTTTTGTTAGACCTTGCATTCTTAAGGTGGCCTCAACCCTACCTTATTGCTTTTCACCTACGCATTTTGCTGTATCTTTTTGTTGGCCTTAGGACTCTGATCACTTTATTGCTACTAATCAGTGCTGAAGTGCACGTGCTTCTTCCCTAATCATGTGTGTAATTGGAGTATACCTGACTGACAGATTTCATTGACTTGAAAGCCCCTTGTAAAGTGGTATACCATATACCCAGGAACTGATTGTGCCGCCCAAAAAAGTATCATTTCAAACCTGTCTCAAGCCTGCTACTGCAGTGCCTGTGCTGCAGTGTACTGCCACTTCGACTTGCCATTTAAAACTACTTGCCAAGCCTTAAACTCCAATTTTATTACATATAATTAACCAAAAGGTAGGCCCTAGGTAGTCCTAGGGGCATCATGCTATGTAAGTAAAAGGTAAGACATGTACTGTGGTAGTTTGCATATCCTGGTAGTACAAAACAGTCTATTACATTTTTCACTACTGTGAGGTCTGCCCCTCTCATAGGTTAGCATTGGGTATTCCCTTATACTTTTTGGGGGGTAATTCCATATCAGAGAGGAGAAGCTTTATTTATTTATTGATAAATCCTATTTACTGGTGAGGTTGGATTTAACTTTACTATTTCATAAATGCCATTGTTAGAGAGTGAGCATTTCTCTGCACTTACTGCTCTATTTGCCTGAAAACCTGTCTCCAATTGACGTCTGGATTGGGCTGCGAGACAGCTACATTTGTGCATTCCCTCTAGACAGCCACAACACAGGTCACTCAACTGCAACTGCATTCATCTGCATTCTGATTGGCATGGGGGAGAGCTCCATTCCCCCACCGCAAATAGGTTCAAGAACGATAATTTATGTCAGTAGGTACAATATAGCTACATCTTATAATCATGTGTGTTAAAATAATTTGTCGTTAGATCATTTAAATATTTTAAAGGATCTGTTTTTAATAGACATTTTACAAAAACAACTGGTACATTTGGTAATTCTGTAAAAGAAAAACCCAACTGCTGTGAAATTGCCAACCACAATGCCGTGACTCGGAGTCGAACCGAGGTTGCTGCGGCCACAACGCAGAGTACTAACCACTATACGATCACGGCGAGCTACTCGGGCTCAATAACATACAGTGACATGGAGAATTTATAATTCGGAACACTCAGGGAACTCCTGTGATAGGCTGAATGTGTTCATTGCTTCCTCATTCCTTATACAAAGGCTTTGTCTCCTCAGTGGTTGATAGGCTGAAACTGTTTCCTGGCCGCCTGCTTGTGAACTGCCAGGAGTCAAAGATCACACATACACTTGTGGGCCTGTGATGGGACACCAATGCAGAGAAACACACCTGGCGCAGATCTTCTATTCTGTCTATTAGACCTGCATCTCCCCTGTACCTCCTCAAGCCATCTGTATGTGAAGCAAGAAAAAGTTAAGGAGCGGTCCATCTATACTTTTATAGGGAGGATGCTGCCGTGAGCTCCTCCCAGCTAATCACACAAATAGCAGTAAAGCAAGATAACTACACAGTTAGGGGGGACTGCATGGTTAGGTTTTTGAGGAATTATTGAAACTGACCTCAGTGACCCATGATCAGAGCTGTGGCTAATGACTGCGCGCCCAATTATGATGAAGCAAGCACCATGGCTCGTAGGGGCCCCACAACACGCTTTTCTTAGCTCATTGAATTAAAGTATAAACCTCTGCCATGTATGAGTGGTAAAGGCTTGTTAATTTGGGTGCTTTTCCAATTCACGCGGGACAACAAGATGAAGGAACATTGGGGCATCAGAAGCTTTGGAAAGTAGCCACCAACCTCAGAGAAAGAGAGAAAGAGGGAAAAGGCAGTATGAGGTGTGGAGAAAACAGCAGCAGGTACAAGGAGCTCAAATGAGATTAATGGCGCCTAAATAGAGCACATAAAGGAACAGTTACAAATCTAAGAAAAGGGAAAGAAAGACTAGGAGAAAAACACGGAAAGAGCCTGTAGATAAAATTCTCTTCCTGGGACAGCAGGCTAAGAGAAATTACACAGGGAGCAGTTAAGCTTGTAACACGGGGAGAATAGAAAAGAAAATGCAGTTTTATGAAGTGTGTTTGCCTAATCCAGCAAGCACTTTTGTTTTATTTTTCTATTTGCTTCTTTTATTGGTAAAGTAAGTTTCAAGTGCATGAATGGTATGACTGAGAGAGCCAGGGTATAATAATTTGAAGTGTTTGCACCAGCGCTAATGTAGGATGAGAGTTATAGCAAAGATATGAAAGGGGTAGCGATAATAAATATGTGAAAGGGCAATAGTGACACCAAAATAAGCCACCTATTTATAAAACTGACATGGAAGAAATTCTAAAGGTTAACTTCTGAAATTGTAGCCGATGTTAAAAAGTTTCTCGTTGTTGGCAGGATTCGAACCTGCGCGGGGAGACCCCAATGGATTTCTAGTCCATCGCCTTAACCACTCGGCCACAACAACTGACTGTAAGTTTTGTGCAAATAATCTGTATGAAAGTTTTCAAGGTGTCCCACAGCAAATTCCTGGTATTCTGCAATGCACTTTTTTAAAATAATGTATTTTTCAGCAGGCACATTCTCTCCTAAAAACAAAAATTGCATGAGTATATCTCTAGTTTGGAAAAGGATAGGCTTTCATGCATACTCTCATGTGGCACTCAAGTTTTTGGGACCCTATTGCACTCTGTTTTCGTGCTGCTTTTAGTCTATGGCCCATATTACAGAAGTCTACCATCTTTGGGTATTTGAGGCTCCTTTGTAAGTGCTTTATCTTTTTTACTTGAAGAGCTATATAATAAAGGGGTCAGGGAAAGATTGCATTTATGGAAGATAAAAGAAGGCACACTTGTCTCACCAAATGCCGTAGAGAAACCTGATGTTTTACTCATGTTATCCTTAGTTTGTTTTTGTTAGACCTTGCATTCTTAAGGTGGCCTCAACCCTACCTTATTGCTTTTCACCTACGCATTTTGCTGTATCTTTTTGTTGGCCTTAGGACTCTGATCACTTTATTGCTACTAATCAGTGCTGAAGTGAACGTGCTTCTTCCCTAATCATGTGTGTAATTGGAGTATACCTGACTGACAGATTTCATTGACTTGAAAGCCCCTTGTAAAGTGGTATACCATATACCCAGGAACTGATTGTTCCGCCCAAAAAAGTATCATTTCAAACCTGTCTCAAGCCTGCTACTGCAGTGCCTGTGCTGCAGTGTACTGCCACTTCGACTTGCCATTTAAAACTACTTGCCAAGCCTTAAACTCCAATTTTATTACATATAATTAACCAAAAGGTAGGCCCTAGGTAGTCCTAGGGGCATCATGCTATGTAAGTAAAAGGTAAGACATGTACTGTGGTAGTTTGCATGTCCTGGTAGTACAAAACAGTCTATTACATTTTTCACTACTGTGAGGTCTGCCCCTCTCGTAGGTTAGCATTGGGTATTCCCTTATACTTTTTGGGGGGTAATTCCATATCAGAGAGGAGAAGCTTTATTTATTTATTGATAAATCCTATTTACTGGTGAGGTTGGATTTAACTTTACTACTTTATAAATGCCATTTTTAGAGAGTGAGCATTTCTCTGCACTTACTGCTCTATTTGCCTGAAAACCTGTCTCCAATTGACGTCTGGATTGGGCTGCGAGACAGCTACATTTGTGCATTTCCTCTAGACAGCCACAATACAGGTCACTCAACTGCATTTGCACTCATCTGTATTCTGATTGGCATGGGGGAGAGCTCCATTCCCCCACCGCAAATAGGTTCAAGAACGATAATTTATGTCAGTAGGTACAATATAGCTACATCTTATAATCATGTGTGTTAAAATAATTTGTCGTTAGATCATTTAAATATTTTAAAGGATCTGTTTTTAATAGACATTTTACAAAAACAACTGGTACATTTGGTAATTCTGTAAAAGAAAAACCCAACTGCCGTGACATTGCAAACCACAATGCCGTGACTTGGATTCGAACCGAGGTTGCTGCGGCCACAACGCAGAGTACTAACCACTATACGATCACGGCGAGCTACTTGGGCTCAATAACATACAGTGACATGGAGAATTTATATTCCGGTACACTCAGGGAACTCCTGTGATAGGCTGAATGTGTTAATTGCTTCCTCATTCCTTATACAAAGGCTTTGTCTCCTCAGTGGTTGATAGGCTGAAACTGTTTCCTGGCCACCTGCTTGTGAACTGCCAGGAGTCAAAGATCACACATACACTTGTGGGCCTGTGATGGGACACCAATGCAGAGAAACACACCTGGCGCAGATCTTCTATACTGTCTAGTAGACCTGCATCTCCCCTGTACCTCCTCAAGCCATCTGTATGTGAAGCAAGAAAGAGTTAAGGAGCGGTCCATCTACACTTTTATAGGGAGGATGCTGCCATGAGCTCCTCCCAGCTAATCACACAAACAGCAGTAAAGCAAGATAACTACACAGTTAGGGGGGACTGCATGGTTAGGTTTTTGAGGAATTATTGAAACTGACCTCAGTGACCCATGATCAGAGCTGTGGCTAATGACTGCGTGCCTAATTATGATGAAGCAAGCACCATGGCTCGTAGGGGCCCCACAACACGCTTTTCTTAGCTCAATTAAAGTATAAACCTCTGCCATATATGAGTGGTAAAGGCTTGTTAATTTGGTTGCTTTTCCAATTCACGTCTGACAACAAGATGAAGGAACATTGGGGCATCAGAAGCTTTGGAAAGTAGCCACCAACCTCAGAGAAAGAGAGAAAGAGGGAAAAGGCAGTATGAGGTGTGGAGAAAACAGCAGCAGGTACAAGGAGCTCAAATGAGATTAATGGCGCCTAAATAGAGCACGTAAAGGAACAGTTACAAATCTAAGAAAAAGGAAAGAAAGACTAGGAAAAAAACACGGAAAGAGCCTGTAGATAAAATTCTCTTCCTGGGACAGCAGGCTAAGAGAAATTACACAGGGAGCAGTTAAGCTTGTAACACGGGGAGAATAGAAAAGAAAATGCAGTTTTATGAAGTGTGTTGCCTAATCCAGCAAGCACTTTTGTTTTATTTTTCTATTTGCTTCTTTTATTGGTAAAGTAAGTTTCAAGTGCATGAATGGTATGACTGAGAGAGCCAGGGTATAATAATTTGAAGTGTTTGCACCAGCGCTAATGTAGGACGAGAGTTATAGCAAAGATATGAAAGGGGTAGCGATAATAAATATGTGAAAGGGCAATAGTGACACCAAAATAAGGCACCTCTTTATAAAACTGACATGGAAGAAATTCTAAAGGTTAGCTTCTGAAATTGTAGCCGATGTTAAAAAGTTTCTCATTGTTGGCAGGATTCGAACCTGCGCGGGGGGACCCCAATGGATTTCTAGTCCATCGCCTTAACCACTCGGCCACAATAACTGACTGCAAGTTTTGTGCAAATAATCTGTATGAAAGTTTTCAAGGTGTCCCACAGAAAATTCCTGATATCCTGCAATGCACTTTTTAAAAATAATGTTTTTTTCAGCAGGCACATTCTCTCCTAAAAACAAAAATAAGGCTACATCTTATAATCATGTGTGTTTAAATAATTTGTCGTTAGATCGTTTAAATATTTTAAAGGATCTGTTTTTAATAGACATTTTACAAAAACAACTGGTACATTTGGTAATTCTGTAAAAGATAAACCCAACTGCCGTGACACTGCCAACCACAATACCGTGACTCGGATTCGAACCGAGGTTGCTGCGGCCACAACGCAGAGTACTAACCACTATACGATCACGGCGAGCTACTTGGGCTCAATAACAAACAGTGACATGGAGAATTTATAATTCGAAACACTCAGGGAACTCCTGTGATAGGCTGAATGTGTTCATTGCTTCCTCATTCCTTATACAAAGGCTTTGTCTCCTCAGTGGTTGATAGGCTGAAACCGTTTCCTGTCCGCCTGCTTGTGAACTGCCAGAAGTCAAAGATCACACATACACTTGTGGGCCTGTGATGGGACACCAATGCAGAGAAACACACCTGGCGCAGATCTTCTATTCTGTCTATTAGACCTGCATCTCCCCTGTACCTCCTCAAGCCATCTGTATGTGAAGCAAGAAAAAGTTAAGGAGCGGTCCATCTACACTTTTATAGGGAGGATGCTGCCGTGAGCTCCTCCCAGCTAATCACACAAACAGCAGTAAAGCAAGATAACTACACAGTTAGGGGGGACTGCATGGATAGGTTTTTGAGGAATTATTGAAACTGACCTCAGTGACCCATGATCAGAGCTGTGGCTAATGACTGCGTGCCCAATTATGATGAAGCAAGCACCATGGCTCGTAGGGGCCCCACAACACGCTTTTCTTAGCTCATTGAATTAAAGTATAAACCTCTGCCATGTATGAGTGGTAAAGGCTTGTTAATTTGGTTGCTTTTCCAATTCACGTCTGACAACAAGATGAAGGAACATTGGGGCATCAGAAGCTTTGGAAAGTAGCCACCAACCTCAGAGAAAGAGAGAAAGAGGGAAAAGGCAGTATGAGGTGTGGAGAAAACAGCAGCAGGTACAAGGAGCTCAAATGAGATTAATGGCGCCTAAATAGAGCACGTAAAGGAACAGTTACAAATCTAAGAAAAAGGAAAGAAAGACTAGGAAAAAAACACGGAAAGAGCCTGTAGATAAAATTCTCTTCCTGGGACAGCAGGCTAAGAGAAATTACACAGGGAGCAGTTAAGCTTGTAACACGGGGAGAATAGAAAAGAAAATGCAGTTTTATGAAGTGTGTTGCCTAATCCAGCAAGCACTTTTGTTTTATTTTTCTATTTGCTTCTTTTATTGGTAAAGTAAGTTTCAAGTGCATGAATGGTATGACTGAGAGAGCCAGGGTATAATAATTTGAAGTGTTTGCACCAGCGCTAATGTAGGACGAGAGTTATAGCAAAGATATGAAAGGGGTAGCGATAATAAATATGTGAAAGGGCAATAGTGACACCAAAATAAGGCACCTCTTTATAAAACTGACATGGAAGAAATTCTAAAGGTTAGCTTCTGAAATTGTAGCCGATGTTAAAAAGTTTCTCATTGTTGGCAGGATTCGAACCTGCGCGGGGGGACCCCAATGGATTTCTAGTCCATCGCCTTAACCACTCGGCCACAATAACTGACTGCAAGTTTTGTGAAAAATAATCTGTATGAAAGTTTTCAAGGTGTCCCACAGAAAATTCCTGATATCCTGCAATGCACTTTTTAAAAATAATGTTTTTTTCAGCAGGCACATTCTCTCCTAAAAACAAAAATAAGGCTACATCTTATAATCATGTGTGTTTAAATAATTTGTCGTTAGATCGTTTAAATATTTTAAAGGATCTGTTTTTAATAGACATTTTACAAAAACAACTGGTACATTTGGTAATTCTGTAAAAGAAAAACCCAACTGCCGTGACACTGCCAACCACAATACCGTGACTCGGATTCGAACCGAGGTTGCTGCGGCCACAACGCAGAGTACTAACCACTATACGATCACGGCGAGCTACTTGGGCTCAATAACATACAGTGACATGGAGAATTTATAATTCGAAACACTCAGGGAACTCCTGTGATAGGCTGAATGTGTTCATTGCTTCCTCATTCCTTATACAAAGGCTTTGTCTCCTCAGTGGTTGATAGGCTGAAACCGTTTCCTGGCCGCCTGCTTGTGAACTGCCAGAAGTCAAAGATCACACATACACTTGTGGGCCTGTGATGGGACACCAATGCAGAGAAACACACCTGGCGCAGATCTTCTATTCTGTCTATTAGACCTGCATCTCCCCTGTACCTCCTCAAGCCATCTGTATGTGAAGCAAGAAAAAGTTAAGGAGCGGTCCATCTACACTTTTATAGGGAGGATGCTGCCGTGAGCTCCTCCCAGCTAATCACACAAACAGCAGTAAAGCAAGATAACTACACAGTTAGGGGGGACTGCATGGATAGGTTTTTGAGGAATTATTGAAACTGACCTCAGTGACCCATGATCAGAGCTGTGGCTAATGACTGCGTGCCCAATTATGATGAAGCAAGCACCATGGCTCGTAGGGGCCCCACAACACGCTTTTCTTAGCTCATTGAATTAAAGTATAAACCTCTGCCATGTATGAGTGGTAAAGGCTTGTTAATTTGGTTGCTTTTCCAATTCACGTCTGACAACAAGATGAAGGAACATTGGGGCATCAGAAGCTTTGGAAAGTAGCCACCAACCTCAGAGAAAGAGAGAAAGAGGGAAAAGGCAGTATGAGGTGTGGAGAAAACAGCAGCAGGTACAAGGAGCTCAAATGAGATTAATGGCGCCTAAATAGAGCACGTAAAGGAACAGTTACAAATCTAAGAAAAGGGAAAGAAAGACTAGGAAAAAAACACGGAAAGAGCCTGTAGATTAAATTCTCTTCCTGGGACAGCAGGCTAAGAGAAATTACACAGGGAGCAGTTAAGCTTGTAACACGGGGAGAATAGAAAAGAAAATGCAGTTTTATGAAGTGTGTTTGCCTAATCCAGCAAGCACTTTTGTTTTATTTTTCTATTTGCTTCTTTTATTGGTAAAGTAAGTTTCAAGTGCATGAATGGTATGACTGAGAGAGCCAGGGTATAATAATTTGAAGTGTTTGCACCAGCGCTAATGTAGGACGAGAGTTATAGCAAAGATATGAAAGGGGTAGCGATAATAAATATGTGAAAGGGCAATAGTAACACCAAAATAAGCCACCTATTTATAAAACTGACATGGAAGAAATTCTAAAGGTTAACTTCTGAAATTGTAGCCGATGTTAAAAAGTTTCTCGTTGTTGGCAGGATTCGAACCTGCGCGGGGAGACCCCAATGGATTTCTAGTCCATTGCCTTAACCACTCGGCCACAACAACTGACTGTAAGTTTTGTGCAAATAATCTGCATGAAAGTTTTCAAGGTGTGCCACAGCAAATTCCTGATATCCTGC
Organism: Lissotriton helveticus; assembly: GCF_964261635.1. NCBI lineage: Eukaryota > Metazoa > Chordata > Amphibia > Caudata > Salamandridae > Lissotriton > Lissotriton helveticus. The sequence continues at coordinate 132,361,227 of NC_136073.1, read as the reverse complement.
AATGCACTTTTTAAAAATAATGTTTTTTTCAGCAGGCACATTCTCTCCTAAAAACAAAAATAAGGCTACATCTTATAATCATGTGTGTTTAAATAATTTGTCGTTAAATCGTTTAAATATTTTAAAGGATCTGTTTTTAATAGACATTTTACAAAAACAACTGGTACATTTGGTAATTCTGTAAAAGAAAAACCCAACGGCCGTGACATTGCCAACCACAATGCCGTGACTCGGATTCGAACCGAGGTTGCTGCAGCCACAACGCAGAGTACTAACCACTATACGATCACGGCGAGCTACTTGGGCTCGATAACATACAGTGACATGGAGAATTTATAATTCGAAACACTCAGGGAACTCCAGTTATAGGCTGAATGTGTTCATTGCTTCCTCATTCCTTATACAAAGGCTTTGTCTCCTCAGTGGTTGATAGGCTGAAACCGTTTCCTGGTTGCCTGCTTGTGAACTGCCAGAAGTCAAAGATCACACATACACTTGTTGGCCTGTGATGGGACACCAATGCAGAGAAACACACCTGGCGCAGATCTTCTATTCTGTCTATTAGACCTGCATCTCCCCTGTACCTCCTCAAGCCATCTGTATGTGAAGCAAGAAAAAGTTAAGGAGCGGTCCATCTATACTTTTATAGGGAGGATGCTGCCGTGAGCTCCTCCCAGCTAATCACACAAACAGCAGTAAAGCAAGATACCTACACAGTTAGGGGGGACTGCATGGTTAGGTTTTTGAGGAATTATTGAAACTGACCTCAGTGACCCATGATCAGAGCTGTGGCTAATGACTGCGAGCCCAATTATGATGAAGCAAGCACCATGGCTCGTAGGGGCCCCACAACACGCTTTTCTTAGCTCATTGAATTAAAGTATAAACCTCTGCCATGTATGAGTGGTAAAGGTCTGTTAATTTGGTTGCTTTTCCAATTCACGTCTGACAACAAGATGAAGGAACATTGGGGCATCAGAAGCTTTGGAAAGTAGCCACCAACCTCAGAGAAAGAGAGAAAGAGGGAAAAGGCAGTATGAGGTGTGGAGAAAACAGCAGCAGGTACAAGGAGCTCAAATGAGATTAATGGCGCCTAAATAGTGCACATAAAGGAACAGTTACAAATCTAAGAAAAGGGAAAGAAAGACTAGGAAAAAAACACGGAAAGAGCCTGTAGATTAAATTCTCTTCCTGGGACAGCAGGCTAAGAGAAATTACACAGGGAGCAGTTAAGCTTGTAACACGGGGAGAATAGAAAAGAAAATGCAGTTTTATGAAGTGTGTTTGCCTAATCCAGCAAGCACTTTTGTTTTATTTTTCTATTTGCTTCTTTTATTGGTAAAGTAAGTTTCAAGTGCATGAATGGTATGACTGAGAGAGCCAGGGTATAATAATTTGAAGTGTTTGCACCAGCGCTAATGTAGGACGAGAGTTATAGCAAAGATATGAAAGGGGTAGCGATAATAAATATGTGAAAGGGCAATAGTAACACCAAAATAAGCCACCTATTTATAAAACTGACATGGAAGAAATTCTAAAGGTTAACTTCTGAAATTGTAGCCGATGTTAAAAAGTTTCTCGTTGTTGGCAGGATTCGAACCTGCGCGGGGAGACCCCAATGGATTTCTAGTCCATTGCCTTAACCACTCGGCCACAACAACTGACTGTAAGTTTTGTGCAAATAATCTGCATGAAAGTTTTCAAGGTGTGCCACAGCAAATTCCTGATATCCTGCAATGCACTTTTTAAAAATAATGTTTTTTTCAGCAGGCACATTCTCTCCTAAAAACAAAAATAAGGCTACATCTTATAATCATGTGTGTTTAAATAATTTGTCGTTAAATCGTTTAAATATTTTAAAGGATCTGTTTTTAATAGACATTTTACAAAAACAACTGGTACATTTGGTAATTCTGTAAAAGAAAAACCCAACGGCCGTGACATTGCCAACCACAATGCCGTGACTCGGATTCGAACCGAGGTTGCTGCAGCCACAACGCAGAGTACTAACCACTATACGATCACGGCGAGCTACTTGGGCTCAATAACATACAGTGACATGGAGAATTTATAATTCGAAACACTCAGGGAACTCCAGTTATAGGCTGAATGTGTTCATTGCTTCCTCATTCCTTATACAAAGGCTTTGTCTCCTCAGTGGTTGATAGGCTGAAACCGTTTCCTGGTTGCCTGCTTGTGAACTGCCAGAAGTCAAAGATCACACATACACTTGTTGGCCTGTGATGGGACACCAATGCAGAGAAACACACCTGGCGCAGATCTTCTATTCTGTCTATTAGACCTGCATCTCCCCTGTACCTCCTCAAGCCATCTGTATGTGAAGCAAGAAAAAGTTAAGGAGCGGTCCATCTATACTTTTATAGGGAGGATGCTGCCGTGAGCTCCTCCCAGCTAATCACACAAACAGCAGTAAAGCAAGATACCTACACAGTTAGGGGGGACTGCATGGTTAGGTTTTTGAGGAATTATTGAAACTGACCTCAGTGACCCATGATCAGAGCTGTGGCTAATGACTGCGAGCCCAATTATGATGAAGCAAGCACCATGGCTCGTAGGGGCCCCACAACACGCTTTTCTTAGCTCATTGAATTAAAGTATAAACCTCTGCCATGTATGAGTGGTAAAGGTCTGTTAATTTGGTTGCTTTTCCAATTCACGTCTGACAACAAGATGAAGGAACATTGGGGCATCAGAAGCTTTGGAAAGTAGCCACCAACCTCAGAGAAAGAGAGAAAGAGGGAAAAGGCAGTATGAGGTGTGGAGAAAACAGCAGCAGGTACAAGGAGCTCAAATGAGATTAATGGCGCCTAAATAGTGCACATAAAGGAACAGTTACAAATCTAAGAAAAGGGAAAGAAAGACTAGGAAAAAAACACGGAAAGAGCCTGTAGATTAAATTCTCTTCCTGGGACAGCAGGCTAAGAGAAATTACACAGGGAGCAGTTAAGCTTGTAACACGGGGAGAATAGAAAAGAAAATGCAGTTTTATGAAGTGTGTTTGCCTAATCCAGCAAGCACTTTTGTTTTATTTTTCTATTTGCTTCTTTTATTGGTAAAGTAAGTTTCAAGTGCATGAATGGTATGACTGAGAGAGCCAGGGTATAATAATTTGAAGTGTTTGCACCAGCGCTAATGTAGGACGAGAGTTATAGCAAAGATATGAAAGGGGTAGCGATAATAAATATGTGAAAGGGCAATAGTAACACCAAAATAAGCCACCTATTTATAAAACTGACATGGAAGAAATTCTAAAGGTTAACTTCTGAAATTGTAGCCGATGTTAAAAAGTTTCTCGTTGTTGGCAGGATTCGAACCTGCGCGGGGAGACCCCAATGGATTTCTAGTCCATTGCCTTAACCACTCGGCCACAACAACTGACTGTAAGTTTTGTGCAAATAATCTGCATGAAAGTTTTCAAGGTGTGCCACAGCAAATTCCTGATATCCTGCAATGCACTTTTTAAAAATAATGTTTTTTTCAGCAGGCACATTCTCTCCTAAAAACAAAAATAAGGCTACATCTTATAATCATGTGTGTTTAAATAATTTGTCGTTAAATCGTTTAAATATTTTAAAGGATCTGTTTTTAATAGACATTTTACAAAAACAACTGGTACATTTGGTAATTCTGTAAAAGAAAAACCCAACGGCCGTGACATTGCCAACCACAATGCCGTGACTCGGATTCGAACCGAGGTTGCTGCAGCCACAACGCAGAGTACTAACCACTATACGATCACGGCGAGCTACTTGGGCTCAATAACATACAGTGACATGGAGAATTTATAATTCGAAACACTCAGGGAACTCCAGTTATAGGCTGAATGTGTTCATTGCTTCCTCATTCCTTATACAAAGGCTTTGTCTCCTCAGTGGTTGATAGGCTGAAACCGTTTCCTGGTTGCCTGCTTGTGAACTGCCAGAAGTCAAAGATCACACATACACTTGTTGGCCTGTGATGGGACACCAATGCAGAGAAACACACCTGGCGCAGATCTTCTATTCTGTCTATTAGACCTGCATCTCCCCTGTACCTCCTCAAGCCATCTGTATGTGAAGCAAGAAAAAGTTAAGGAGCGGTCCATCTATACTTTTATAGGGAGGATGCTGCCGTGAGCTCCTCCTAGCTAATCACACAAACAGCAGTAAAGCAAGATACCTACACAGTTAGGGGGGACTGCATGGTTAGGTTTTTGAGGAATTATTGAAACTGACCTCAGTGACCCATGATCAGAGCTGTGGCTAATGACTGCGAGCCCAATTATGATGAAGCAAGCACCATGGCTCGTAGGGGCCCCACAACACGCTTTTCTTAGCTCATTAAATTAAAGTATAAACCTCTGCCATGTATGAGTGGTAAAGGCTTGTTAATTTGGTTGCTTTTCCAATTCACGTCTGACAACAAGATGAAGGAACATTGGGGCATCAGAAGCTTTGGAAAGTAGACACCAACCTCAGAGAAAGAGAGAAAGAGGGAAAAGGCAGTTTGAGGTGTGGAGAAAACAGCAGCAGGTACAAGGAGCTCAAATGAGATTAATGGCGCCTAAATAGAGCACATAAAGGAACAGTTACAAATCTAAGAAAAGGGAAAGAAAGACTAGGAAAAAAACACGGAAAGAGCCTGTAGATAAAATTCTCTTCCTGGGACAGCAGGCTAAGAGAAATTACACAGGGAGCAGTTAAGCTTGTAACACGGGGAGAATAGAAAAGAAAATGCAGTTTTATGAAGTGTGTTTGCCTAATCCAGCAAGCACTTTTGTTTTATTTTTCTATTTGCTTCTTTTATTGGTAAAGTAAGTTTCAAGTGCATGAATGGTATGACTGAGAGAGCCAGGGTATAATAATTTGAAGTGTTTGCACCAGCGCTAATGTAGGACGAGAGTTATAGCAAAGATATGAAAGGGGTAGCGATAATAAATATGTGAAAGGACAATAGTGACACCAAAATAAGCCACCTATTTATAAAACTGACATGGAAGAAATTCTAAAGGTTAACTTCTGAAATTGTAGCCGATGTTAAAATGTTTCTCGTTGTTGGCAGGATTTGAACCTGCGCAGGGAGACCCCAATGGATTTCTAGTCCATCGCCTTAACCACTCAGCCACAACAACTGACTGTAAGTTTTGTGCAAATAATCTGCATGAAAGTTTTCAAGGTGTGCCACAGCAAATTCCTGATATCCTGCAATGCACTTTTTAAAAATAATGTTTTTTTCAGCAGGCACATTCTCTCCTAAAAACAAAAATAAGGCTACATCTTATAATCATGTGTGTTTAAATAATTTGTCGTTAAATCGTTTAAATATTTTAAAGGATCTGTTTTTAATAGACATTTTACAAAAACAACTGGTACATTTGGTAATTCTGTAAAAGAAAAACCCAACTGCCGTGACATTGCCAACCACAATGCCGTGACTCGGATTCGAACCGAGGTTGCTGCAGCCACAACGCAGAGTACTAACCACTATACGATCACGGCGAGCTACTTGGGCTCAATAACATACAGTGACATGGAGAATTTATAATTCGAAACACTCAGGGAACTCCAGTTATAGGCTGAATGTGTTCATTGCTTCCTCATTCCTTATACAAAGGCTTTGTCTCCTCAGTGGTTGATAGGCTGAAACCGTTTCCTGTCCGCCTGCTTGTGAACTGCCAGAAGTCAAAGATCACACATACACTTGTGGGCCTGTGATGGGACACCAATGCAGAGAAACACACCTGGCGCAGATCTTCTATTCTGTCTATTAGACCTGCATCTCCCCTGTACCTCCTCAAGCCATCTGTATGTGAAGCAAGAAAAAGTTAAGGAGCGGTCCATCTACACTTTTATAGGGAGGATGCTGCCGTGAGCTCCTCCCAGCTAATCACACAAACAGCAGTAAAGCAAGATAACTACACAGTTAGGGGGGACTGCATGGTTAGGTTTTTGAGGAATTATTGAAACTGACCTCAGTGACCCATGATCAGAGCTGTGGCTAATGACTGCGCGCCCAATTATGATGAAGCAAGCACCATGGCTCGTAGGGGCCCCACAACACGCTTTTCTTAGCTCATTGAATTAAAGTATAAACCTCTGCCATGTATGAGTGGTAAAGGTCTGTTAATTTGGTTGCTTTTCCAATTCACGTCTGACAACAAGATGAAGGAACATTGGGGCATCAGAAGCTTTGGAAAGTAGCCACCAACCTCAGAGAAAGAGAGAAAGAGGGAAAAGGCAGTATGAGGTGTGGAGAAAACAGCAGCAGGTACAAGGAGCTCAAATGAGATTAATGGCGCCTAAATAGTGCACATAAAGGAACAGTTACAAATCTAAGAAAAGGGAAAGAAAGACTAGGAAAAAAACACGGAAAGAGCCTGTAGATAAAATTCTCTTCCTGGGACAGCAGGCTAAGAGAAATTACACAGGGAGCAGTTAAGCTTGTAACACGGGGAGAATAGAAAAGAAAATGCAGTTTTATGAAGTGTGTTTGCCTAATCCAGCAAGCACGTTTGTTTTATTTTTCTATTTGCTTCTTTTATTGGTAAAGTAAGTTTCAAGTGCATGAATGGTATGACTGAGAGAGCCAGGGTATAATAATTTGAAGTGTTTGCACCAGCGCTAATGTAGGACGAGAGTTATAGCAAAGATATGAAAGGGGTAGCGATAATAAATATGTGAAAGGGCAATAGTGACACCAAAATAAGCCACCTATTTATAAAACTGACATGGAAGAAATTCTAAAGGTTAACTTCTGAAATTGTAGCCGATGTTAAAAAGTTTCTCGTTGTTGGCAGGATTCGAACCTGCGCGGGGAGACCCCAATGGATTTCTAGTCCATCGCCTTAACCACTCGGCCACAACAACTGACTGTAAGTTTTGTGCAAATAATCTGTATGAAAGTTTTCAAGGTGTCCCAAAGCAAATTCCTGGTATTCTGCAATGCACTTTTTAAAAAGAATGTTTTTTTCAGCAGGCACATTCTCTCCTAAAAACAAAAATTGCATGAGTATATCTCTAGGTTGGAAAAGGATAGGCTTTCATGCATACTCTCATGTGGCACTCAAGTTTTCGTGCTGCTTTTAGTCTATGGCCCATATTACAGAAGTCTACCATCTTTGAGTATTTGAGGCTCCTTTGTAAGTGCTTTATCTTTTTTACTTGAAGAGCTATATAATAAAGGGGTCAGGGAAAGATTGCATTTATGGAAGATAAAAGAAGGCACACTTGTCTCACCAAATGCCATAGAGAAACCTGATGTTTTACTCATGTTATCCTTAGTTTGTTTTTGTTAGACCTTGCATTCTTAAGGTGGCCTCAACCCTACCTTATTGCTTTTCACCTACGCATTTTGCTGTATCTTTTTGTTGGCCTTAGGACTCTGATCACTTTATTGCTACTAATCAGTGCTGAAGTGAACGTGCTTCTTCCCAAATCATGTGTGTAATTGGAGTATACCTGACTGACAGATTTCATTGACTTGAAAGCCCCTTGTAAAGTGGTATACCATATACCCAGGAACTGATTGTGCCGCCCAAAAAAGTATCATTTCAAACCTGTCTCAAGCCTGCTACTGCAGTGCCTGTGCTGCAGTGTACTGCCACTTCGACTTGCCATTTAAAACTACTTGCCAAGCCTTAAACTCCAATTTTATTACATATAATTAACCAAAAGGTAGGCCCTAGGTAGTCCTAGGGGCATCATGCTATGTAAGTAAAAGGTAAGACATGTACTGTGGTAGTTTGCATGTCCTGGTAGTACAAAACAGTCTATTACATTTTTCACTACTGTGAGGTCTGCCCCTCTCGTAGGTTAGCATTGGGTATTCCCTTATACTTTTTGGGGGGTAATTCCATATCAGAGAGGAGAAGCTTTATTTATTTATTGATAAATCCTATTTACTGGTGAGGTTGGATTTAACTTTACTACTTTATAAATGCCATTTTTAGAGAGTGAGCATTTCTCTGCACTTACAGCTCTATTTGCCTGAAAACCTGTCTCCAATTGACGTCTGGATTGGGCTGCGAGACAGCTACATTTGTGCATTCCCTCTAGACAGCCACAATACAGGTCACTCAACTGCAACTGCATTCATGTGCATTCTGATTGGCATGGGGGAGAGCTCCATTCCCCAACCGCAAATAGGTTCAAGAACGATAATTTATGTCAGTAGGTACAATATAGCTACATCTTATAATCATGTGTGTTAAAATAATTTGTCGTTAGATCGTTTAAATATTTTAAAGGATCTGTTTTTAATAGACATTTTACAAAAACAACTGGTACATTTTGTAATTCTGTAAAAGAAAAACCCAACTGCCGTGACATTGCCAACCACAATGCCGTGACTCGGATTCGAACCAAGGTTGCTGCGGCCACAATGCAGAGTACTAACTACTATACGATCACGGCGAGCTACTTGGGCTCAATAACATACAGTGACATGGAGAATTTATAATTCGGTACACTCAGGGAACTCCTGTGATAGGCTGAATGTGTTAATTGCTTCCTCATTCCTTATACAAAGGCTTTGTCTCCTCAGTGGTTGATAGGCTGAAACTGTTTCCTGGCCGCCTGCTTGTGAACTGCCAGGAGTCAAAGATCACACATACACTTGTGGGCCTGTGATGGGATACCAATGCAGAGAAACACACCTGGCGCAGATCTTCTATACTGTCTAGTAGACCTGCATCTCCCCTGTACCTCCTCAAGCCATCTGTATGTGAAGCAAGAAAGAGTTAAGGAGCGGTCCATCTACACTTTTATAGGGAGGATGCTGCCATGAGCTCCTCCCAGCTAATCACACAAACAGCAGTAAAGCAAGATAACTACACAGTTAGGGGGGACTGCATGGTTAGGTTTTTGAGGAATTATTGAAACTGACCTCAGTGACCCATGATCAGAGCTGTGGCTAATGACTGCATGCCTAATTATGATGAAGCAAGCACCATGGCTCGTAGGGGCCCCACAACACGCTTTTCTTAGCTCAATTAAAGTATAAACCTCTGCCATATATGAGTGGTAAAGGCTTGTTAATTTGGTTGCTTTTCGAATTCTCGTCTGACAACAAGATGAAGGAACATTGGGGCATCAGAAGCTTTGGAAAGTAGCCACCAACCTCAGAGAAAGAGAGAAAGAGGGAAAAGGCAGTATGAGGTGTGGAGAAAACAGCAGCAGGTACAAGGAGCTCAAATGAGATTAATGGTGCCTAAATAGAGCACGTAAAGGAACAGTTACAAATCTAAGAAAAAGGAAAGAAAGACTAGGAAAAAAACACGGAAAGAGCCTGTAGATAAAATTCTCTTCCTGGGACAGCAGGCTAAGAGAAATTACACAGGGAGTAGTTAAGCTTGTAACACGGGGAGAATAGAAAAGAAAATGCAGTTTTATGAAGTGTGTTGCCTAATCCAGCAAGCACTTTTGTTTTATTTTTCTATTTGCTTCTTTTATTGGTAAAGTAAGTTTCAAGTACATGAATGGTATGACTGAGAGAGCCAGGGTATAATAATTTGAAGTGTTTGCACCAGTGCTAATGTAGGACGAGAGTTATAGCAAAGATATGAAAGGGGTAGCGATAATAAATATGTGAAAGGGCAATAGTGACACCAAAATAAGCCACCTATTTATAAAACTGACATGGAAGAAATTCTAAAGGTTAGCTTCTGAAATTGTAGCCGATGTTAAAAAGTTTCGCTTTGTTGGCAGGATTCGAACCTGCGCGGGGAGACCCCAATGGATTTCTAGTCCATCGCATTAACCACTCGGCCACAACAACTGACTGTAAGTTTTGTGCAAATAATCTGCATGAAAGTTTTCAAGGTGTGCCACAGCAAATTCCTGATATCCTGCAATGCACTTTTTTAAAATAATGTTTTTTTCAGCAGGCACATTCTCTCCTAAAAACAAAAATAAGGCTACATCTTATAATCATGTGCGTTTAAATAATTTGTCGTTACATCGTTTAAATATTTTAAAGGATCTGTTTTTAATAGACATTTTACAAAAACAACTGGTACATTTGGTAATTCTGTAAAAGAAAAACCCAACTGCCGTGACATTGCCAACCACAATGCCGTGACTCGGATTCGAACCGAGGTTGCTGCGGCCACAACGCATAGTACTAACCACTATACGATCACGGCAAGCTACTTGGGCTCAATAACATACAGTGACATGGAGAATTTATAATTCGGAACACTCAGGGAACTCCTGTGATAGGCTGAATGTGTTCATTGCTTCCTCATTGCTTATACAAAGGCTTTGTCTCCTCAGTGGTTGATAGGCTGAAACCATTTCCTGGCCGCCTGCTTGTGAACTGCCAGAAGTCAAAGATCACACATACACTTGTGGGCCTGTGATGGGACACCAATGCAGAGAAACACACCTGGCGCAGATCTTCTATTCTGTCTATTAGACCTGCATCTCCCCTGTACCTCCTCAAGCCATCTGTATGTGAAGCAAGAAAAAGTTAAGGAGCGGTCCATCTACACTTTTATAGGGAGGATGCTGCCGTGAGATCCTCCCAGCTAATCACACAAACAGCAGTAAAGCAAGATAACTACACAGTTATGGGGGACTGCATGGATAGGTTTTTGAGGAATTATTGAAACTGACCTCAGTGACCCATGATCAGAGCTGTGGCTAATGACTGCGTGCCCAATTATGATGAAGCAAGCACCGTGGCTCGTAGGGGCCCCACAACACGCTTTTCTTAGCTCATTGAATTAAAGTATAAACCTCTGCCATGTATGAGTGGTAAAGGCTTGTTAATTTGGTTGCTTTTCCAATTCACGTCTGACAACAAGATGAAGGAACATTGGGGCATCAGAAGCTTTGGAAAGTAGCCACCAACCTCAGAGAAAGAGAGAAAGAGGGAAAAGGCAGTATGAGGTGAGGAGAAAACAGCAGCAGGTACAAGGAGCTCAAATGAGATTAATGGCGCCTAAATAGAGCACGTAAAGGAACAGTTACAAATCTAAGAAAAGGGAAAGAAAGACTAGGAAAAAAACACGGAAAGAGCCTGTAGATAAAATTCTCTTCCTGGGACAGCAGGCTAAGAGAAATTACACAGGGAGCAGTTAAGCTTGTAACACGGGGAGAATAGAAAAGAAAATGCAGTTTTATGAAGTGTGTTTGCCTAATCCAGCAAGCACTTTTATTTTATTTTTCTATTTGCTTCTTTTATTGGTAAAGTAAGTTTCAAGTGCATGAATGGTATGACTGAGAGAGCCAGGGTATAATAATTTGAAGTGTTTGCACCAGCGCTAATGTAGGACGAGAGTTATAGCAAAGATATGAAAGGGGTAGCGATAATAAATATGTGAAAGGGCAATGGTGACACCAAAATAAGCCACCTATTTATAAAACTGACATGGAAGAAATTCTAAAGGTTAACTTTTGAAATTGTAGCCGATGTTAAAAAGTTTCTCGTTGTTGGCAGGATTCGAACCTGCGCGGGGAGACCCCAATGGATTTCTAGTCCATCGCCTTAACCACTCGGCCACAACAACTGACTGTAAGTTTTGTGCAAATAATCTGCATGAAAGTTTTCAAGGTGTGCCACAGCAAATTCGTGGTATTCTGCAATGCACTTTTTTAAAATAATGTATTTTTCAGCAGGCACATTCTCTCCTAAAAACAAAAATTGCATGAGTATATCTCTAGTTTGGAAAAGGATAGGCTTTCATGCATACTCTCATGTGGCACTCAAGTTTTTGGGACCCTATTGCACTCTGTTTTCGTGCTGCTTTTAGTCTATGGCCCATATTACAGAAGTCTACCATCTTTGAGTTTTTGAGGCTCCTTTGTAAGTGCTTTATCTTTTTTACTTGAAGAGCTATATAATAAAGGGGTCAGGGAAAGATTGCATTTATGGAAGATAAAAGAAGGCACACTTGTCTCACCAAATGCCGTAGAGAAACCTGATGTTTTACTCATGTTATCCTTAGTTTGTTTTTGTTAGACCTTGCATTCTTAAGGTGGCCTCAACCCTACCTTATTGCTTTTCACCTACGCATTTTGCTGTATCTTTTTGTTGGCCTTAGGACTCTGATCACTTTATTGCTACTAATCAGTGCTGAAGTGAACGTGCTTCTTCCCTAATCATGTGTGTAATTGGAGTATACCTGACTGACAGATTTCATTGACTTGAAAGCCCCTTGTAAAGTGGTATACCATATACCCAGGAACTGATTGTGCCGCCCAAAAAAGTATCATTTCAAACCTGTCTCAAGCCTGCTACTGCAGTGCCTGTGCTGCAGTGTACTGCCACTTCGACTTGCCATTTAAAACTACTTGCCAAGCCTTAAACTCCAATTTTATTACATATAATTAACCAAAAGGTAGGCCCTAGGTAGTCCTAGGGGCATCATGCTATGTAAGTAAAAGGTAAGACATGTACTGTGGTAGTTTGCATGTCCTGGTAGTACAAAACAGTCTATTACATTTTTCACTACTGTGAGGTCTGCCCCTCTCGTAGGTTAGCATTGGGTATTCCCTTATACTTTTTGGGGGGTAATTCCATATCAGAGAGGAGAAGCTTTATTTATTTATTGATAAATCCTATTTACTGGTGAGGTTGGATTTAACTTTACTACTTTATAAATGTCATTTTTAGAGAGTGAGCATTTCTCTGCACTTACTGCTCTATTTGCCTGAAAACCTGTCTCCAATTGACGTCTGGATTGGGCTGCGAGACAGCTACATTTGTGCATTCCCTCTAGACAGCCACAATACAGGTCACTCAACTGCAACTGCATTCATCTGCATTCTGATTGGCATGGGGGAGAGCTCCATTCCCTCACCGCAAATAGGTTCAAGAACGATAATTTATGTCAGTAGGTACAATATAGCTACATCTTATAATCATGTGTGTTAAAATAATTTGTCGTTAGATCGTTTAAATATTTTAAAGGATCTGTTTTTAATAGACATTTTACAAAAACAACTGGTACATTTTGTAATTCTGTAAAAGAAAAACCCAACTGCCGTGACATTGCCAACCACAATGCCGTGACTCGGATTCGAACCAAGGTTGCTGCGGCCACAACGCAGAGTACTAACTACTATACGATCACGGCGAGCTACTTGGGCTCAATAACATACAGTGACATGGAGAATTTATAATTCGGTACACTCAGGGAACTCCTGTGATAGGCTGAATGTGTTAATTGCTTCCTCATTCCTTATACAAAGGCTTTGTCTCCTCAGTGGTTGATAGGCTGAAACTGTTTCCTGGCCGCCTGCTTGTGAACTGCCAGGAGTCAAAGATCACACATACACTTGTGGGCCTGTGATGGGATACCAATGCAGAGAAACACACCTGGCGCAGATCTTCTATACTGTCTAGTAGACCTGCATCTCCCCTGTACCTCCTCAAGCCATCTGTATGTGAAGCAAGAAAGAGTTAAGGAGCGGTCCATCTACACTTTTATAGGGAGGATGCTGCCATGAGCTCCTCCCAGCTAATCACACAAACAGCAGTAAAGCAAGATAACTACACAGTTAGGGGGGACTGCATGGTTAGGTTTTTGAGGAATTATTGAAACTGACCTCAGTGACCCATGATCAGAGCTGTGGCTAATGACTGCATGCCTAATTATGATGAAGCAAGCACCATGGCTCGTAGGGGCCCCACAACACGCTTTTCTTAGCTCAATTAAAGTATAAACCTCTGCCATATATGAGTGGTAAAGGCTTGTTAATTTGGTTGCTTTTCGAATTCTCGTCTGACAACAAGATGAAGGAACATTGGGGCATCAGAAGCTTTGGAAAGTAGCCACCAACCTCAGAGAAAGAGAGAAAGAGGGAAAAGGCAGTATGAGGTGTGGAGAAAACAGCAGCAGGTACAAGGAGCTCAAATGAGATTAATGGTGCCTAAATAGAGCACGTAAAGGAACAGTTACAAATCTAAGAAAAAGGAAAGAAAGACTAGGAAAAAAACACGGAAAGAGCCTGTAGATAAAATTCTCTTCCTGGGACAGCAGGCTAAGAGAAATTACACAGGGAGTAGTTAAGCTTGTAACACGGGGAGAATAGAAAAGAAAATGCAGTTTTATGAAGTGTGTTGCCTAATCCAGCAAGCACTTTTGTTTTATTTTTCTATTTGCTTCTTTTATTGGTAAAGTAAGTTTTAAGTACATGAATGGTATGACTGAGAGAGCCAGGGTATAATAATTTGAAGTGTTTGCACCAGTGCTAATGTAGGACGAGAGTTATAGCAAAGATATGAAAGGGGTAGCGATAATAAATATGTGAAAGGGCAATAGTGACACCAAAATAAGCCACCTATTTATAAAACTGACATGGAAGAAATTCTAAAGGTTAGCTTCTGAAATTGTAGCCGATGTTAAAAAGTTTCGCGTTGTTGGCAGGATTCGAACCTGCGCGGGGAGACCCCAATGGATTTCTAGTCCATCGCCTTAACCACTCGGCCACAACAACTGACTGTAAGTTTTGTGCAAATAATCTGCATGAAAGTTTTCAAGGTGTGCCACAGCAAATTCCTGATATCCTGCAATGCACTTTTTTAAAATAATGTTTTTTTCAGCAGGCACATTCTCTCCTAAAAACAAAAATAAGGCTACATCTTATAATCATGTGCGTTTAAATAATTTGTCGTTACATCGTTTAAATATTTTAAAGGATCTGTTTTTAATAGACATTTTACAAAAACAACTGGTACATTTGGTAATTCTGTAAAAGAAAAACCCAACTGCCGTGACATTGCCAACCACAATGCCGTGACTCGGATTCGAACCGAGGTTGCTGCGGCCACAACGCAGAGTACTAACCACTATACGATCACGGCAAGCTACTTGGGCTCAATAACATACAGTGACATGGAGAATTTATAATTCGGAACACTCAGGGAACTCCTGTGATAGGCTGAATGTGTTCATTGCTTCCTCATTGCTTATACAAAGGCTTTGTCTCCTCAGTGGTTGATAGGCTGAAACCATTTCCTGGCCGCCTGCTTGTGAACTGCCAGAAGTCAAAGATCACACATACACTTGTGGGCCTGTGATGGGACACCAATGCAGAGAAACACACCTGGCGCAGACCTTCTATTCTGTCTATTAGACCTGCATCTCCCCTGTACCTCCTCAAGCCATCTGTATGTGAAGCAAGAAAAAGTTAAGGAGCGGTCCATCTACACTTTTATAGGGAGGATGCTGCAGTGAGATCCTCCCAGCTAATCACACAAACAGCAGTAAAGCAAGATAACTACACAGTTATGGGGGACTGCATGGATAGGTTTTTGAGGAATTATTGAAACTGACCTCAGTGACCCATGATCAGAGCTGTGGCTAATGACTGCGTGCCCAATTATGATGAAGCAAGCACCGTGGCTCGTAGGGGCCCCACAACACGCTTTTCTTAGCTCATTGAATTAAAGTATAAACCTCTGCCATGTATGAGTGGTAAAGGCTTGTTAATTTGGTTGCTTTTCCAATTCACGTCTGACAACAAGATGAAGGAACATTGGGGCATCAGAAGCTTTGGAAAGTAGCCACCAACCTCAGAGAAAGAGAGAAAGAGGGAAAAGGCAGTATGAGGTGAGGAGAAAACAGCTGCAGGTACAAGGAGCTCAAATGAGATTAATGGCGCCTAAATAGAGCACGTAAAGGAACAGTTACAAATCTAAGAAAAGGGAAAGAAAGACTAGGAAAAAAACACGGAAAGAGCCTGTAGATAAAATTCTCTTCCTGGGACAGCAGGCTAAGAGAAATTACACAGGGAGCAGTTAAGCTTGTAACACGGGGAGAATAGAAAAGAAAATGCAGTTTTATGAAGTGTGTTTGCCTAATCCAGCAAGCACTTTTGTTTTATTTTTCTATTTGCTTCTTTTATTGGTAAAGTAAGTTTCAAGTGCATGAATGGTATGACTGAGAGAGCCAGGGTATAATAATTTGAAGTGTTTGCACCAGCGCTAATGTAGGACGAGAGTTATAGCAAAGATATGAAAGGGGTAGCGATAATAAATATGTGAAAGGGCAATGGTGACACCAAAATAAGCCACCTATTTATAAAACTGACATGGAAGAAATTCTAAAGGTTAACTTCTGAAATTGTAGCCGATGTTAAAAAGTTTCTCGTTGTTGGCAGGATTCGAACCTGCGCGGGGAGACCCCAATGGATTTCTAGTCCATCGCCTTAACCACTCGGCCACAACAACTGACTGTAAGTTTTGTGCAAATAATCTGCATGAAAGTTTTCAAGGTGTGCCACAGCAAATTCCTGATATCCTGCAATGCACTTTTTAAAAATAATGTTTTTTTCAGCAGGCACATTCTCTCCTAAAAACAAAAATAAGGCTACATCTTATAATCATGTGTGTTTAAAAAATTTGTCGTTAAATCGTTTAAATATTTTAAAGGATCTGTTTTTAATAGACATTTTACAAAAACAACTGGTACATTTGGTAATTCTGTAAAAGAAAAACCCAACTGTCGTGACATTGCCAACCACAATGCCGTGACTCGGTTTTGAACCGAGGTTGCTGCAGCCACAACGCAAAGTACTAACCACTATACAATCACGGCGAGCTACTTGGGCTCAATAACATACAGTGACATGGAGAATGTATAATTCGAAACACTCAGGGAACTCCAGTGATAGGCTGAATGTGTTCATTGCTTCCTCATTCCTTATACAAAGGCTTTGTCTCCTCAGTGGTTGATAGGCTGAAACCGTTTCCTGGTTGCCTGCTTGTGAACTGCCAGAAGTCAAAGATCACACATACACTTGTTTGCCTGTGATGGGACACCAATGCAGAGAAACACACCTGGCGCAGATCTTCTATTCTGTCTATTAGACCTGCATCTCCCCTGTACCTCCTCAAGCCATCTGTATGTGAAGCAAGAAAAAATTAAGGAGCGGTCCATCTATACTTTTATAGGGAGGATGCTGCCGTGAGCTCCTCCCAGCTAATCACACAAACAGCAGTAAAGCAAGATAACTATACAGTTAGGGGGGACTGCATGGTTAGGTTTTTGAGGAATTATTGAAACTGACCTCAGTGACCCATGATCAGAGCTGTGGCTAATGACTGCGCGCCCAATTATGATGAAGCAAGCACCATGGCTCGTAGGGGCCCCACAACACGCTTTTCTTAGCTCATTGAATTAAAGTATAAACCTCTGCCATCTATGAGTGGTAAAGGCTTGTTAATTTGGTTGCTTTTCCAATTCACGTCTGACAACAAGATGAAGGAACATTGGGGCATCAGAAGCTTTGGAAAGTAGCCACCAACCTCAGAGAAAGAGAGAAAGAGGGAAAAGGCAGTATGAGGTGTAGAGAAAACAGCAGCAGGTACAAGGAGCTCAAATGAGATTAATGGCGCCTAAATAGAGCACATAAAGGAACAGTTACAAATCTAAGAAAAGGGAAAGAAAGACTAGGAAAAAAACACGGAAAGAGCCTGTAGATAAAATTCTCTTCCTGGGACAGCAGGCTAAGAGAAATCACACAGGGAGCAGTTAAGCTTGTAACACGGGGAGAATAGAAAAGAAAATGCAGTTTTATGAAGTGTGTTTGCCTAATCCAGCAAGCACTTTTATTTTATTTTTCTATTTGCTTCTTTTATTGGTAAAGTAAGTTTCAAGTGCATGAATGGTATGACTGAGAGAGCCAGGGTATAATAATTTGAAGTGTTTGCACCAGCGCTAATGTAGGACGAGAGTTGTAGCAAAGATATGAAAGGGGTAGCGATAATAAATATGTGAAAGGGCAATAGTGACACCAAAATAAGCCACCTATTTATAAAACTGACATGGAAGAAATTCTAAAGGTTAACTTCTGAAATTGTAGCCGATGTTAAAAAGTTTCTCGTTGTTGGCAGGATTCGAACCTGCGCGGGGAGACCACAATGGATTTCTAGTCCATCGCCTTAACCACTCGGCCACAACAACTGACTGTAAGTTTTGTGCAAATAATCTGTATGAAAGTTTTCAAGGTGTCCCACAGCAAATTCCTGGTATTCTGCAATGCACTTTTTTAAAATAATGTATTTTTCAGCAGGCACATTCTCTCCTAAAAACAAAAATTGCATGAGTATATCTCTAGTTTGGAAAAGGATAGGCTTTCATGCATACTCTCATGTGGC